>NC_057798.1:592498691-592665754 GCF_018294505.1 Triticum aestivum | reverse complement strand
CAGTTCGACCTCCCCATGCCCCGCCGGTCCTCCTTCGACCTCCGGTGATCCCCAGCTCGCCGGAGCCGCCGCCCCGCTCGCCGGAGTTCCCTCTCCGGTGGATCTGGAAAAGGTGGACCAGATCCACCACTCCCTCCAACCAAACGCGGCATCCCCGTATCCCGGATCCCTCCGTCCCGCGTTGACTTTCGCGGAGGTAAAAATCTGCTAAGTCCCCGAAATATTTTGCATAATGTTGCCCTGTTCATCGCATCATATCTCCATGCATACTGATCCGTTTTGTGCGTGTAATATGTCAAAATGTTCATCATGAGATGCTCTACATTTCATTCCATTGCACCATGTTCATTTGAGCTCATATTGATGCCTGAATCATCATTGCAAGAGTGCTATATGATGTTGTCTGCTGCTTGTTAACAGAACATGCTCTTTTGTCATTTTTGCCATGTTTGGATATGTGCATCCTATGAGGTTGATGTCTATATGTGTTTTGAACTATGCCATGCCATCTTTACAGTGGTGTATGCCATGTATGTTTGTGATCAATGTGGTGACTAGAACAAGCATGCAAACTAGGCTTCGTGATGTTGCACATTTCAGTCCCTGTTCTGCTGTTATTTTTACGCCATGTAAACTTGATGCTACAGAGAGATCCAAGCATATTTTGAGATACTTCAGTAAGGATGTTTTGATCATATGGTTTTTCTCTATCCATTCATGTCCCTATTTGCAATTATAGAGTAGTCTAGCATGTCATTTTCGTGCTCTACTTTTGCTACAAAATGTTTCCTAGCAGATTGTTTACATGTTATTCAATTTTGCCAAGGTTGTTGTAGTTGATCCTTGCATGCTATGAAATTGGTCTTGCCTTGGTTTGTTTCATAAACATGTCTTCTTGCTTATGCTAAGCTTATCTTGTCATGCAATTACTTGTGGTGAGTGAATCGAGCTTGTTAAGTAGGGTACTTGCAGTTATTATTTTGCTAGACTGAATCTGTTATTTCGTGACGCTATGTAAACCTGCTGCTACAAGTCATTCTATGCATAATCTGGAGATGTTCACTAAGGGTGTTTTGTTCTACATGTTATGCTCTATCCATCCATGCCCCTGGTTGCAATTATAGCCTGTTGTAGCTTGTTGTTTCCTTGATCCAAAGTTGCTAAATAATGTTGCTGTCAGCCTGTTAACATTAAGTTCAGTTGTTGCCATGCTTGTTGTTAGTGATCCGTGTACCCTATGAACTTGCTATTGCCATGTTAGCTTCCCTGGATCTCACTACTATCATTGTTGTGCTAGTTGCTTCATTCTATCGCTATGCTGCGTTACCTATCTTTTGCTCCTCAAGCCTCCCTAATTGCCATGAACCTCTAACCTTTGACACCCTTCCTAGCAAACCGTTGCTTGGCTATGTTACCGCTTTGCTCAGCCCCTCTTATAGCGTTGTTAGTTGCAGGTGAAGTTGAAGATTGCTCCTTGGTGGATAGGATTATGTTGGGATATCACAATATCTCTTACTTAATTAATGCATCTATATATTTGGTAAAGGGTGGAAGGCTCGGCCTTATGCCTGGTGTTTTGTTCCACTCTTGCCACCCTAGTTTCTGTCATACCGGTGTTATGTTCCCGGATTTTGCGTTCCTTACGCGGTTGGGTGATTTATGGGACCCCCTTGACATTTCGCTTTGAATAAAACTCCTCCAGCAAGGCCCAACATTGGTTTTACCATTTGCCTCACCACTTCCTATATTTCCCTTGGGAGTAATTAACCCAAGGGTCATCTTTATTTTAGCCCCCCCGGGCCAGTGCTTTTCTAAGTGTTGGTCCGAACCGAGCAACCTGCAGGGCCACCACGGGGCAACTCGAGGGCTGGTTTTACTCGTAGCTTGACTTATCCGGTGTTGCCCTGAGAACGAGATATGTGCAGCTCCTATCGGGATTGTCGGCACATCGGGCGGCTTTGCTGGTCTTGTTTTACCATTGTCGAAATGTCTTGTAAACCGGGATTCCGAGTCTGATCGGGTCTTCCTGGGAGAAGGTATATCCTTCGTTGATCGCGAGAGCTTATCATGGGCTAAGTTGGGACACCCCTGGAGGGTATAAACTTTCGAAAGCCGTGCCTGCGGTTATAGGCAGATGGGAATTTGTTAATGTCCAGTTGTAGATAACTTGACACCAGATTCGAATTAAAACACATCAACCGCTTGTGTAGCCGTGATGGTCTCTTTTCGGCGGAGTCCGGGAAGTGAACACGGTTTTTGGGTTATGTTTGACGTAAGTAGGAGTTCAGGATCACTTCTTGATCATTGCTAGCTTCACGACCGTTCCTTTGCTCTCTTCTCGCTCTTATTTGCGTATGTTAGACACCATATATGCTTAGTCGCTGCTGCAACCTCACCACTTTACCCCTTCCTTTCCCTTTAACCTTTGCTAGTCTTGATACCCATGGTAATGGGATTGCTGAGTCCTCGTGGCTCACAGATTACTACAACAGCAGTTGCAGGTATAGGTTATGCGATGATCATGACACGAGAGCGATGTTTGCTTGTTTTGGAGTTCTTCTTCTGCTTCTTCGATCAGGGGATAGGTTCCAGGTCGGCAGCCTAGGCTAGCAGGGTGGATGTCGTTTGAGCTTTTGTTTGTGTTTCATCCGTAGTCGGATGTTGCTCTTATGTATGATGTAGTTTTGTATTCGTGTGGCGTTGTATGCCTCTTGTATGTATTCCCATCTATTATGTAATGTTGATGTAATGATATCCACCTTGCAAAAGCGTTTCAATATGCGGGTCTATCCTTGGTGGGACCTTCGAGTTACTTTTGGATAGGGTCGCATATTGGGCGTGACATGTGTGCTACCTCTGCAGAGTGTATTAAATCTATATATAGCCGCGCACGCGGATAAGGGCCTAGTTCGTAAGTAAGTCACACCATGGATCAACTTTTATAAAGTAATATTGCACACTAAGTTATTTGCATGGCACTGGTTAAATTATAATGATGTCAGTGAGACTGACCGTGGCTTGAACCGAGTGTGGTTCCGGTTATGATCCGTGAATGATCACCGTTGGGTTACGAGGCAACCCGTTGGTAAGAGAGTCTGAGGGACTCTATGCACAAATTTGGATGCATGGCATGAGAAGCATGTTGTTATTTGCATTTAAATTTATTAAATGTCATGATATTGTTTGTCATTATGTTTATGCTTGTTGTGAGCTTGCAAGTACATTCAATGTACTTACTTGGCGTGTTATGCCACATTTCAGGAAAGTCTAACTGGATTGGAGTGCTGCCATGTCTAGATCACGTCCACATCGGTGTCCCAGTGCTATGGAGTCTTGCTTCATCGTCGTTCCGCTACCGCGTAGTTGTCGTGATCGAGGCCCCTTTATGTTTACTAAATAATGTACATATTGTTCAGCCACACCGAGTGTGCCACTTGGCCTCTCTACTTGATGTAATATCGCACTATGCTTCCGCTAGTATCAATAAAGCGGTTGTCTTCTGTACCAAGATGTTGTGTATTGCCAGAAGACATGATCTCTAGGTTGGCAATGCAGGCTAAACCGGTTGCTCTGAGCTGGGGTGCCACAATGCCTGGTATTAGAGCTGCGCCGACTGTAGGACATGCTAGACCCCGACACGTTAAGTTGGACGTTAGCTAGCTTACTAATTGAGTTTCGGTAGTGTTTGCATCTGAATGATGCATTGCATGCAATTGATTTATTGTTATTTCTAATCGGTTAATGGTTGTGAGTGTAGATGGCTCCAGTACAGTATCTGTGCCAGTTGGAGCTATTGCCATACACTTTGTCGCATCTTCTTCGGAATGTATGGCATCAACTTTATCCTCATGGTGACGACCCAGCGTATCAGGTGTACCGGGAGCATCCAGACGACTCAGTGTATGAGTATCACGCCGTGGTTACTCTGCGCACCAGTTCGTCTTCAGGCTCTTACACTCGTACCTCTCGAAGCGGTTACACATCCACCGCCGCTCAGACCGTCCAGTTTGCTGCGTTCGAGATTCTTGTTGGGTTATGCTATACCGAGGTTCGGATGCAGAATCACCCAGTTTTTCGCTACTACCCATCTTTTCACGACGATGGTCGTGTTCACTTTCCTGTCATTGATCCGGCGTCTGATAGTGACACTCGCCACCTTTCTCGATATATCACTGCTAGTTACCTTCTGATTCACGAGCTGGCTCGAGAGCTGACTCGTGCTCGTACTGCTTTAGTCGCTGCTAGATCCTACCCCACTCCACCTTCTATGGGATTTACTCCTTATATTGTGCCCAGTTCTAGCTCGCCTATTTTCTCGGTTACTCCCCCGAGTAGCTTGGGCACCTCGACTGTGAACCCACACAGTGCTCCTGTTGAGTGGGCGTCTCTTCTTGCTACCCCCGCATCTCTCATGATCCCTTCTCATCCCGCGCCTACCTCTGAGGGAGAGCCCTCAAGGCAGCATCTTCGTGTTACTTTTAACCAGGAGGTCTCGGTTAACATCATCAGTTTAGGATCTGGGTCTGACTCAGGAGAAGATCCAGCAGCACCGACGGAGTCCTAGAGCATCTGAGTATCCGCAGTGGTCATGTGATGTATGGATGTAGTTGTATGAGCCATGTTGTATCGTTACATGTATGCGAGTAGTCGCACCCGTCATGATGTCTACCTTTCATGTACGAGTCTATGTATAATTATGTTGGAACTTTTTATTTGTTCGATGTGTTTCTCGATTTTTGTTTTGCTCTTTCGGGTTTGTAGTTAGATTTTCTTCCCATTTTCGGATGTTGCTCATCGCGGTTGCTTTTATTGGGAAAAATAAATAGTAGGATGACGCGGGGAGGCAGCAACACACAGGCTTGTGAGTATGTCCCTGTTTGTCACTCAGCAAGATAGGCAGGACACTCCCCCGAGCCGTATCCGCAACCACCGCCTCCACCGTCAAATCCACCCTCCACTGAACAAATTATGTGCATGTTTGAAGAAAGAAGGAACAATGATCTGATTGAGCTGCTAAAAGTGTGCAAGCTATGGTTGGGCAGAATGGAAATCAAAATGGTCATCACTCAAAACTGTCAGATTTTCAAAGGACTAAGCCTCCTAGTTTCAGTCAAGTGGTTGACCCTTTAGAAGCAGATGATTGGTTACGAACTATTGAGAAGAAGCTTGAAATTGCTCGTACTGAAGAAGCTGGCAAGGTTCCGTTTGCTAACCGCTATCTTGAAGGAGTCGCTGCTATATGGTGGGATAATGTTAAAGCTATGTGGCCTGCAGGCAAAGAAATCACTTGGATTAATTTCAAGGACCAATTCCGCAAGTACCATATGCCAACTGGTATCATGAAGGTCAAGCAACGTGAATTCCTTGGTCTCACTCAAGGAAATCTGTCAGTAAGTGAATATTTGCACAAATTCAACCATCTGGACTGTTATTCTCTCTATGACATGGCCACAGAAGAAAGGAAGATCGACATGTTCCTTGGAGGATTAAATCAACACCTCAGGTATACTCTCTCCATGCTCAACTTTCCAGATTTTCAGTCTTTGGTAAACAAGGCCCTCATTGCAGAAAGGGAGCACAAGCTTGTGCATGACAACCGACCCACAAATAATGACCACAAGCGTAAATTCGAGCCTAAGAAGGACGGACAGCCCGTGCACAAGGCCTGTACCTACAACAGACTCAAGTGGAGTACAAACCAAATTGGCAGCAGAATGTGAACAAGACCACTACCCAAGTCAAAAATGTCATGACCAGTCAAGTGCGCGAAGAGTGTCAGCACAACAACTCCTAATTTAATTGTGGATAGACCAGACATTATGCCAGACAGTGTCCAAAGAAGTCAAATGCCCCGATCCAGCCGCAAGTCGACCACATGGGGCCATACCCTGTCTAGAAGACCGTCCAAGGGCAAGTTTCATCACCTCTCCACCTACGAAGCCCTGGAAAACCCCAAAGTCGTCATTGGTATGTTCCCTGTTAATGACATACCCGCAATAATTTTATTTGACTCTGGGGCTTCCCACTCTTTTGTTTCTCGGAGTTTTGTTGCCCGAAACAAATTTCCATGCTCGATTTTGGGAAAAAGTATGCTGGTTCAATCCCCGGGATCCGTGCTCAAAAGCAATTTGGTCTGCCGAAATTTGGAAAATGATATCAAGGGAGTCTGTTTTCCAACTGCTTTGATAGCCATCGAGTTTTCCAAGTTGGATGTTATTTTGAGAATGAACTAGTTGATCCAATATCAAGTTTGCATCAACTGTGCGACCCGAGAAGTCATCTTGACAAGTCGGGAAGGGCAATCCATAAAATTCTATGCCCGCAGAAGTATACCCAAAAGAGAATTGGTCTTCACTGCGGTAGCTAAAGAACTAAATTTAATTCCTGTGGTCAATGAATCTCCCGATGTATTCTGATACGTCTCCATCGTATCTACTTTTCCAAACACTTTTGCCCTTGTTCTGGACTCTAACTTGCATGATTTGAATGAAACTAACCCGGACTAACGCTGTTTTCAGCAGAATTGCCATGGTGTTTTTTTTGTGCAGAAATAAAAGTTCTCGGAATGACTTGAAACTTCACGGAGAATATTTTTGGAATTAATAAAAAATACTAGCGAAAGAATCAAGACCAGGGGTCCCACACTCTGTTCACGAGGGTGGGGGCGCGCCCCCTGTCTCGTGGGCCCCCTGAGGCTCCACCGACCTCAACTCCAACTCCATATATTCGCGTTTGGGGAGAAAAAAAATCAGAGAGAGGATTCATCACATTTTACGATATGGAGCCACTGCCAGGCCCTAATCTCTCTCGGCAGGGCTGATCTAGAGTCCATTCGGGGCTCCGGAGAGGGGAATCCGTCGCCGTCGTCATCATCAACCATCCTCCATCACTAATTTCATGATGCTCACCGCCGTGCGTGAGTATTTCCATTGTAGGCTTGCTGGACGGTGAAGGATTGGATGAGATTTACCATGTAATCGAGTTAGTTTTGTTAGGGTTTGATCCCTAGTATCCATTATGTTCTGAGATTGATGTTGCTATGACTTTGTTATGCTTAATGCTTGTCACTAGGGCCCGAGTGCCATGATTTCAGATCTGTACCTATTATGTTTTCATGAATATATGTGAGTTCTTGATCCTATCTTGCAAGTCAATATTCACCTACTATGTGTTATGATCCGGCAACCCCGAAGTGACAATAATCGGGACCACTCCCGGTGATGACCATAGTTTGAGGAGTTCATGTATTCACTAAGTGTTAATGCTTTGGTTTGGTACTTTATTAAAAGGAGGCCTTAATATCCCTTAGTTTCCAATAGGACCCCACTGCCACGGGAGGGTAGGACAAAAGATTTCATGCAATTTCTTTTCCATAAGCATGTATGACTATACTCGGAATACATGCCTACATTACATTGATGAACTGGAGCTAGTTCTATGTCACCCTATGTTATAACTATTGCCTGAGGAATCGCATCCTACATAATTATCCATCACTGATCCAATGCCTACGAGCTTTTCACATATTGATCGTTGCTTAGTTACTTTACCGTTACCACTGTTACAATTACTACAAAACTGCTACTGTTACTTTTGCCACTGTTACCGTTACTTCCATATTACTTTGGTACTAAATACTTTGCTACAGATATTAAGTTTTCCAGGTGTGGTTGAATTGACAACTCAACTGCTAATACTTGAGAATATTCTTTGGCTCCCCTTGTGTCGAATCAATAAATTTGGGTTGAATACTCTATCCTCGAAAACTGTTGCGATCCCCTATACTTGTGGGTTATCAAGACTATTTTTGGCACCTTTGCCGGGGAGCATAGCTCTATTCTTTGAGTCACTTGGGATTTATATTTGCTGGTCACTATGAGGAACTTAAAATACGAGAAAACCAAGATTTATCCCTCAACTACGAGGGGAGGTAAGGAACTGCCATCTAGCTCTGCACTTGATTCATCTTCTGTTTTGAGTAAACTTGTGACACCTACTACTGCTGTTAATTCTGATATGTCGCGTGTTATTGATGATGCCACTTCTGCTATGCGTGATGTTTATGATGAAACTACTTCTATGCTTGATAATACTTTGCCATTAGGTGAATTTCCTGATGAACAACTTGCTAGGGCTAGAGAGAATGAAATTATTGAAACTGATAATATTGATGAAAGTGATGATGAAGATTCTCCCCCTAGATATGAATTGCCTGTTGTGCCTGAGGGTTATGTTATGGATGAAGAACCTGCTAGAGACTTTCTTGCTTGCAATGATAGATATGATCTTAAGAAATTATTAGCTAGGCTGAAAGAAAAGTATTTGAATGCTAGAATGAAATATGACCCTGCTTTTGCTACTTCACCTATATGTATTAGTGATAAGGTGATTTCTCTGTCGATCCTGAGATAATTACTTTAGTTGAATCTGATCCTTTTTATGGCTATGAATCTGAAACTATTGTGGCACATATTACTAAGTTAAATGATATAGCCACCCTATTCACTAATGATGAGAGAACTCGTTACTACTATATCCTTAAATTATTTCCGTTCTCATTAAAGGGTGATGTTAAAACTTGGTTTAATTCTCTTAATCCTGGTTGTGTGCGTAGTCCCGAGGATATGATTTATTACTTCTCTGCTAAATATTTCCCCGCTCATAAGAAACAAGCTGCTTTAAGGGAAATATATAATTTTTTGCAAATTGAAGAAGAGAGTCTCCCACAAGCTTGGGGGAGGCTTCTCCAATTACTTAATGCTTTGCCTGATCATCCTCTCAAGAAAAATGAAATACTTGATATCTTTTATAATGGACTAACCGATGCTTCCAGAGACCACTTGGATAGCTGTGCTGGTTGTGTTTTCAGGGAAAGAACTGTTGATCAAGCTGAATTGTTATTGAATAATATGTTGACTAATGAAAACAATTAAACACTTCCTCCTAAACCATCAAAGAAAAAGCATGATGAGGATTTTGAGCGCTTTGCTGAAATGATTAGACCTATCTTTTTGCGTATGCGTTTGACTCATATGCTTAAAATGAATCCTTATGCTAAGTATATGAAGGATATTGTTACAAATAAAATAAAGATACCGGAAGCTGAAATTTCCACCATGCTTGCTAATTGTACTTTTAAGGATGGAATAGCAAAGAAACTAGGAGATCCAGGAGTACCAACTATACCATGCTCCAATAAAAGAAACTATGTTAAAACTGCTTTATGTGATCTTGGAGCCGGTGTTAGTGTTATGCATCTCTCTTTATATCGTAGACTTGATTTGAATAAGTTGACACCTACTAAAATATCTTTGCAAATGGCCGATAAAAAACTGCTATACCTGTCGGTATTTGTGAGGATGTGCCTATTGTGGTTGCAAACATTACTATTTTAACAGACTTTTTTATTCTTGATATTCCCGAGGACGATAGTATGTCGATTATCCTTGGTAGACCCTTTTTGAATACTGCAGGGGCTGTTATTGATTGCAACAAGGGCAATGTCACTTTTCATGTTAATGGTAATGAGCATACGGTACACTTTCCGAGGAAACAACCTCAAGTCCATAGTATCAATTGTATTGGAAAAATTTCAATGATTACTATTGGAGGTTTTGAATTCCCTTTTCCTAATGTCAAGAAGATATATGATATTCTTGTTTTTGGGGACGTGCATATCCCCATTGAGGTAACCTAGTGTTATTCAAAATTTCTCCGGTTCCATGTTATTCGAGAAGAGTTTGTTAACAAGACCTGATCAACCTTGTTAGTGGATTCCTTTTGATGAGCATGAGATGGATGAAGTTAGAAAGCACAACCTTTTGTACCCTCCATTTACTTTCTGTTATTTAGATTAAATAAAGCAAAAATAGTATTTTCGGTTTGTTTTCTGAATGACCCTTGCAACAAAAAAATACCCCGAAAATAAAAGTTCTCCAAATGTCCCGAAAATGAAATATGATTTTATCTAGAATATTTAAGAATTATTGGCACTAAGAACACACCAGAGGGAGCCATCACCTGGCCACGAGGGTCCAGGGCGCGCCCACCCCCTGGGCGCGCCCCCTGCCTCGTGGGCCCCACATGGCCCCCTCCACTTATTCCTCCACCCACACACTTTGTCTTCCTCCAGAAAAAATCACCACACAGCTCAAACTCGTGTTCTAGCTCGTTTTGCTGCGATTTTCGATCTCCTTGCTCAAAGCTTCATTCACTAAACTATTTTGGGGGATTGTTCTTCGGTATGTGACTCCTCCAATCGTCCAATTAGTTTTTGTTCTAGTGCTTTATTCATTGCAATTTTTTGCTGCTGAGGTGACCCTATTCTTGAGCTTGCATGAAAAATTTATTTAGTCCCAAGTAGTTCTAATGCATGATATAGTCTCTAGGCACTTGTGGGAGTATTTTCTATCAATTTTGTTGAGTTTGGTTCACTTTTATTTTGAGTTACTAAAAATTTCAGAAATTTTTAGAAAATGATGAAGAGATTATTGAGGGGCTCTTCGAGCCGAAGCTCGAAGGATGAGAAAAGTGAAGAGGATAAAAGGCCCAAATATAATATCCCTCGCACCATGGAGGTTCGGCCGTGTGAATGGCCTTGTGATGAGTTCTTGAGAGCAGCCGGGATTCATGATGATTTTTATTATTTGGTTGAGAATGCAGGCCTCACCGACTTCCTCCACGACCAGCTCGATCAGTAGATCCTACTCACTAATATTTTTGTGCAAAATTTTCATTTCCATGCTAGGAGATCACCACCTTCGGTAGATTTTTATCTATATGATGAGTATAAGGAGATGTTACTTTATGACTTTTGTGGGGTTTGCAAGATACCCTTTGTGGGAAACATAGAGGAACCACACCGTAATGATGTGGAGGGATTTATTAATGAAATTGTTGTAGGGGAAACGAGAAAAGTTTCATGTGCAAGAATTACTAGCATACATTTTCCTGTTCTACGTTACTTTGCAATATTTGCTAGTAGATGTTTAATTGGTTGCGGGAACAGTGGAAATCTTAGTGCCCCTGATATTGTTATTTTGCGCCATGCTTTATTTCATGATACAACTTTCAGTTTAGGTGTTGTTATTGCTAAGTGATTAAGTCTGAACCGTACAAAGGGCCCCATCTTCGGTGGTATCTTTGCTTCGCACCTTGCTGCACACTTTAATATACCTATTAGGCATTATGAGAAAGAAGAAAAGTTGTTGCCCTCTGTTTTTCTAGATTATAAGAGTATGGTAGCACATGATTTTATTGTTGAAAATAAGAAGAAACTGCTTAAGTATAATTTGATATTTGATAAAAATTATTGTGAGATTATTACCTTGCATGCGCCCTCTTTGTTTAACATATTTTCAGGCACGTACCTCATCTTGCCGGAGGTCGTTTATGCATACTAGAGCCTGACACCAGCTCCAGAGCCTGAGCCGGAACCACCACTTAACCCTTATCGACAGTCCGTTTATCAGTGGGATCCGGAGGAGATCGCCAACCAGTGGCACCCAGATAACACTCCTCCGCACACCAGAGAAGGCAGCTTTGATCCGTGGGATTAGACCAATTTAGGCCAAAAGCCTAAGCTTGGGGGAGTATGTATTTCTCACCGACATTACATTCATGTTCACACATTCATTCTAGTTGTCGGTGTTCATACTTTTTCATTGTACTACCTATGCTAGTTTATTTTCTTTTATAAGCCTTCTTCTTGAGTTTTTGAAAAACCTTAAGAAAAACCAAAAAAATTTAGCTAGTCTACTTTCCATGCTTGTAGTAGTAATTAAAAGAAAACCCAAAAAATATTCATTCTTCTTTTGCTTGTTGGGAGCTTTCCCATGTAAATAGTTTTATTTCTTTTCTTTTCTTTGGGGGTCGAGAGGAGAAGACCATGATGAAAATGTTGAGTGGCTCTCATATGCATTATTGTAGATTTAACCAAGAGCCCATATTACCTTGTCTTCTCCCTTGTATTAAATGCTTGTAGATTCCAGCTTAGTCCAATGCATGTGCACTATTATTATTATCCACATTGTTCGGCCGTGCAAGTGAAAGGCAATAATAACAATATATGATGGACTGATTGAGATGAGAGAAGCTGGTATGAACTCGACCTATCTTGTTTTTGTAAATATGATTAGTTCATCGTTCTTGATTCAGCCTATTATGAATGAAATATGTTTGCAATGGCAATTAGAGATTATAGTTGCTCAAGCCATGCTTAATTAGCTAGGAGTTTATAATGGTTTACCTTGCGTGCCAACATACTATTAAAATGGTTGTGATGTGGTATATAGGGTGGTATCCTCCTTTGAACGATTCAAGTGGCTTGACTCGGCACATGTTCACGCATGTAGTTGAAACAAAATCAACATAGCATCCATGATATTTGTGTTGATGGTGATTTATGTCCTACTCATGCTTGCACTCAGTGTTGATTAATTTTAATGCATGTTCATGACTATTGTCGCTCTCTAGTTGGTCGCTTCCCAGTCTTTTTCTAGCCTTCACTTGTACTAAGCGGGAATACTGCATGTGCATCCACTTCCATAAACCCCAAAGTTATTCCATATGAGTCCATCATACCTTCCTATATGCAGTATTTACCTACCGTTCCAAGTAAATTTGTATGTGCCAAACTCTAAACCTTCAAATGAAATTCTGCTTTCTATTCTCGAATAGCTCATGTACCAACTAGGGTTGTCTATATCTTCCATGCTAGGTGGGTTATTCTCACGAGGAGTGGACTCCGCTCCTCATTCACGAGAAAATGGCCGGTAACCGGGATGCCCAGTCCCGTGCTCAAATCAAAATAATTGCAAACAAAACTCCCCCAGGATTGTTGTTAGTTGGAGGCACCCATTGTTTCGGGCAAGCCATGGATTGATGCTTGTTGGTGGGGGGAGTAAAAATTTACCATTCTGTTTGGGAACCGCCTATAATGTGTGTAGCATGGAAGATATCGAGATCTCTTGGTTGTTATGTTGACAATGAAAGTATGCCAACCAAAATACTCTCTGTTTCAAAACTTGAGCTCTAGCATCTCTACAAATCCTTGCTTCCCTCTGCAAAGGGCCTATCTATTTACTTCTATGTTGAGTCACCATCCTCTTATGAAAAAACACTAGTTGGAGAGCATCGCTGTCATTTGCATCCATTACTATTAATTTATATTGAGTATGACTATGAATCGATCTCTTTTACCATGAATTACAATGTCCAGTCAGTCCTTGATCTTCAGAGGTGCTCTGCATTTATGTTTTGCGGTCTCAAAAAGGGCTAGCGAGATACCATCTTGTTATATCATATTATGATTGTTTTGAGAAAGTGTTGTCATCCGATATTTATTATTATTGCTCGCTAGTTGATTATGCCATTGATATGAGTAAACATGAGACCTAAGTGTTATTGTGAATATGGTTAGTTCATAATATTTGCTGAAAACTTGAATGCTAGCTTTACATATTTGCAACAACAAGAGAAAACAGAGTTTGTAAAAGTTTTTCTTTATCACTTTCAGTTTGTCAACTGAATTGCTTGAGGACAAGCAAAGGTTTAAGCTTGGGGGAGTTGATACGTCTCCATCGTATCTACTTTTCCAAACACTTTTGCCCTTGTTTTGGACTCTAACTTGCTTGATTTGAATGGAACTAACCCAGACTAATGTTGTTTTCAGCAGAATTGCCATGGTGTTATTTTTGTGCAGAAATAAAAGCTCTCGGGATGACCTGAAACTTCACGGAGAATATTTTTGGAATTAATAAAAATTACTGGCGAAAGAATCAAGACCAGGGGGCCCACACCCCGTCCACGAGGGTTGGGGGCGCGCCCAGGCGCGCCCCCTGTCTCGTGGGCCCCCTGAGGCTCCATCGACCTCAACTCCAACTCCATATATTCACGTTCAGGGAGAAAAAAATCAGAGAGAAGGATTCATCGCATTTTACGATACGGAGCCACCGCCAAGCCCTAATCTCTCTCGGGAGGGCTGATCTGGAGTCCGTTCGGGGCTCCGGAGACGGGAATCCGTCGTCGTCGTCATCATCAACCATCCTCCATCACCAATTTCATGATGCTCACCGCCGTGCGTGAGTAATTCCATCGTAGGCCTGCTGGACAGTGATGGGTTGGATGAGATTTACCATGTAATAGTGTTAGTTTTGTTAGGGTTCGATCCTAGTATCCATTATGTTCTGAGATTGATGTTGCTATGACTTTGCTATGCTTAATGCTTGTCACTAGGGCCCGAGTGCCATGATTTCAGATCTGAACCTATTATGTTTTCATGAATATATGTGAGTTCTTGATCCTATCTTGCAAGTCAATAGTCACCTACTATGTGTTATGATTCGGCAACCCCGAAGTGACAATAATAGGGACCACTCCCGGTGATGGCTGTAGTTTGAGGAGTTCATGTATTCACTAAGTGTTAATGCTTTGGTCCGGTACTCTATTAAAAGGATGCCTTAATATCCCTTAGTTTCCAATAGGACCCCGCTTCCACGGGAGGGTAGGACAAAAGATGTCATGCAAGTTCTTTTCCATAAGCACGTATGACTATATTCATAATACATGCCTACATTACATTGATGAACCAGAGCTAGTTCTATGTCACCCTATGTTATAACCATTGCATGAGGAATCACATCTGACATAATTATCCATCATTGATCCAATGCCTACGAGCTTTTCACATATTGATCTTTGCTTAGTTACTTTACCGTTGCCACTGTTACAATTACTACAAAATTGCTACTGTTACTTTTGCCACTGTTACCGTTACTTCCATATTACTTTGCTACTAAATACTTTGCTGTAGATATTAAGTTTTCCAGGTGTGGTTGAATTGACAACTCAGCTGCTACTTGAGAATATTCTTGGACTCCCCTTGTGTCGAATCAATAAATTTGGGTTGAATACTCTACCCTCGAAAACAGTTGCGATCCCCTATACTTGTGGGTTATCATATTCCCCGAGGAATTACCAGGAATGCCGCTAGACCGAGAACTTGAGTTCCAATTGATCTTGTGCCCGGGACAGCGCCATTATACAAAAACTATTATCGGATGCCTTTGTCGGAACTCATGGAATTAAAGAAGCAGCTTGATGAGATGCTTCAGAAAGGATATATCCGCCCAAGATCGTCACCATGGGGATCGCCCGCAATATTTGTGGACAAGAAAGACGACAGTCTCAGAATGTGTGTGGACTACCGTCGATTGAATGATGTCACCATCAAGAACAAATACCCGCTGCCTGGGATTGATGATTTGTTCGATCAACTCAGTGGGGCAAAAGTATTTTCCAAGATTGATTTAAGGACCGGATACCATCAACTCAATATCAAGAAGGAAGATATTCCTAAGACCGTGTTCACTACCCGATACGGTCTCTATGAATATACTGTGATGTCTTTCGGTCTCACAAATGCCCCTGCCTTCTTCATGCATATGATGAATAAGATATTCATGGATTTCTTGGATAAGTTTGTGGTGGTTTTCATTGATGACATTCTCATATACTCAAAAAGTGATGAAGAGCACAAGGAACACCTCCGATCAGTCTTATAGAGACTCCGTGACCATCAACTATATGCAAAATTCAGCAAGTGTGAGTTTTGGCTCAAACAAGTTGGATTTGGGGGGCATGTTCTGTCAGCAGAAGGCATCGTTGTGGATCCCAGCAAAGTGAAAGATGTGCTTGATTAGGCAGCACCCACGACTGTATCCAAAATTCGGAGTTTTCCTGGATTAGCCGGATATTACCACCGGTTCATCGATGGATTTTCCAAGATTGCCAATCCAATGAAAGAGCTCCTCAAGAAAGATAAGAAGTTTGAATGGACTGAGGACTGTGAGAAGAGCTTTAAGGAGCTAAGAACCAGATTAACATCAGCACCGGTACTAACTCTCCCAGACATTTACCGCAGATTTGATGTGTATTGTGACGCCTCCAGAAAAGGTATTGGATGAGTACTCATGCAAGATGGCAAGGTGGTAGCCTACGCATCTCGCCAGCTACGACCCCTTGAAGGAAATTATCCTACGCATGATTTGGAGTTGGCCGCTGTTGTGCACTCTCAAAAAATTTGGAGACATTACCTCATTGGAAAAAGATGTCAGATATTTACCGGCCACGAGAGTCTCAAATATATATTTACTCAGACAGACTTAAACCTTCGACAGCGAAGATGGCTCGAGTTGGTCAAGGACTATGATCTGGGATCAAATTACCATCCAAGCAAAGCTAACATGGTTGCTAATGCCCTCAGTCGCAAGCCTGCCAGTTTAAATGCCATGGTGGAGTCCTTGCCTCCTGAACTCCAACAAGAGATTGCTCAGCTTAACTTGGTAATTCTAAACGTCAGCCTTGCAAATATTTTGGAAGTAACTCCTACTCTCGAGGATGAGATTCGCATGGCCCGGGCTGGCGACAAAATTCTTCAAGGTCATCTAAGATGTCTACAAGAAGGCAAGACTCGGGATTTCTCTAAGGACGCGCAAGGTACACTCAGGTTTTGAGGATGGATATGTGTACCCGAGCAAGCAGACTTGAGAAAGAAGATTTTGGCAGAAGCACACGAATCCTCATATTTAATACACCCAGAGGTACCAAAATGTATGAAGACCTTCGACAGATATTTTGGTGCGATGGAATGAAAAAGGACATCGCATTTTTGTCGCTTGTTTGCAATATGCAACAAAGTAAAGGAGGAACACCAGAAACTCGCCGGACTTGTCCAACCTCTACCCGTCTCGCAATGGAAATGGGATGATGTCTGCATGGACTTTGTCACCGATCTACCCCAGACTCACCGAGGCAATGATGCAGTATGGGTCATAGTGGACACGCTGACTAAAGTGGCTCATTTTATTCCCATCCGCACCACATATTGAGCTGATCAACTTGCACAATTATATGTGTCCCAGATTGTCAGTTTGCATGGAGTGCCAAGAACAATTACTTCAGACCGAGGTTCACTCTTTATCTCCGCATTCTGGTCCCGACTCCATCTAGATTTGGGGACCACCCTCAAATACAACACGGCCTATCACCCACAGATAGACGGTTAGACTGAGCGGGTAAATCAAATCCTTGAAGACATGCTTCCAGCATGTGCTTTAGACCATGGACCCAAGTGGGAAGATTGTCTTCCATATGCAGAATTCTCCTACAACAACAGTTTCCAAACGAGTCTGAAGATGTCACCGTATGAATCTTTGTACGGCCGTAAGTGCCGCACTCCATTAAACTGGTCCCAAACCGGAGACAGCCGTTGTCGGTGTCAAAACCGACGGATCTCGTGTAGGGGGTCCCGAACTGTGCGTCTAAGGCTAATGGTAATAGGAGGCTGGGGACACGATGTTTACCCAGGTTCGGGCCCTCTCGATGGACGTAATACCCTACTTCCTGCTTGATTGATCTTGATGATATGAGTATTACAAGAGTTGATCTACCACGAGATTGTAGAGGCTAAACCCTAGAAGCTAGCCTATGATTCTGATTGTCCTTGTTCTACGGACTAAACCCTCCGGTTTATATAGACACCGGAGGGGGCTAGGGTTACACAGAGTCAGTTACAGAGAAGGAGATCTAACATCCAAATTGCCAAGCTTGCCTTCCACACAAAGGAGAGTCTCTTGTATCTTCATAGTCCAACAGTCCGGCCAAAGTATATAGTCCCGCTGTCCGGATACCCCCTAATCCAGGACTCCCTCAGCAGCCCCTGAACCAGGCTTCAATGGCGATGTGTTCGGCGCGCAAATTGTCTTCGGCATTGCAAGGCGGGTTCCATCTCCGAATACTCCATAGAAGGTTCTGAACACAAGGATCATATCCGGCTCTGCAAAATAATTTCCACATACCACCGTAGAGAGCACAATACTTTATAAATCTAATCTGCTGACAATTTTTCACAGCGTGTCCTCACGCCGCGGCCCAGTTTAATATGGACCATTTTTCCCAGCCTGCCACTACACATATTGCAAGGCGGTTTTATTGGCATGTCTTGTCGAAGTAGAGATCGTGTCCCCCTTATCGCGGGATTCTCATCAATACGGGTGTGGGTAACCCAACTGCGCCTGTTGGTATGACTCCTCGTTTTTAGGCAAGTCCCAAACGGTTACGCTGAGGACGCTTGATATCCACCCCCTTTATAGAGGGACCGAGGCCTATCCATCTCTTCCCACGCTTGTTCCATCCCACACCTCGAGTTCCAACACCCAAAGCTCGAGCTTAAGCACTTCGGATCTTCAACCGTGTCCGGATCTAACCTTCAAGGCCGGTGGATGGCCTACTCTGTCACGGAGGAGGACATTGCGAAGCTCAGGGAGGCCAGGTATCTGACCGCCGACATCAAGCACAGGCTTCCTGCCCCAGGGCAGGTCATTCCCACTCCCGAACCCAACAAGAGCGTTGTATTTGTTTCCCACTTCCTCCGAGGCTTAGGCTTTAGTCTTGATCCCTTCATGAGAGGGCTCATGTTCTATTACGGGCTAGATTTTCATGATCTAGCTTCGGATTCCATCCTTCACATCTCATCGTTTATTGTCGTGTGCGAAGCCTTCCTCCACATCACCCCACACTTCGGCTTATGGCTCAAGACCTTCAATGTAAAGCAGAAGGTGATCGATGGGCGACACGCGGAGTGCGGAGGCGCTATAATAAGCAAAAACGCCGATGCCCCATGGCCAGAAGGTTCCTTCCCAGAGGTGTCCGATTTATGGCAAGGGAGGTGGTTCTACATCACAACTCCCCGAGGCACAAAGTGGGCGGCTGCCCCTGCCTTCCGCTCGGGCCCTCCGCCTCAACTGGCATCATGGGCCAACATGGGACTGGATTGGGGGCCTGCTAATGACATACCAACATTGCAGAGCCGTATTCTGGAGCTTCTTGAGAGGGATATCAGCCTCATCAAAATAATTCAGGTAATACTAGTTCGTCAGGCCCTGCCGTGCAAACGTCGACCTCTCCGGATGTGGGAGTTCAACCCATAAGGACCGCAAACTATTCAACACTTATTCGGCATGACGCACGAAGGGATGTATAGGTTATTCTTCGGACCACGAATAAAGTGTCCGGACACCACTGAGGATGCGGGCCTGAGCTGCAATCGCCCAGATACCCAAGTAAGTAACCCTACAACCGAACATTCTATTCATATTTGTCACAACATTATTCTAAAAACTATCCGCGGCCAGGATTGGCTCAGCAAGGCGGAGAGAATCAGGTGTCCAGCCCCGCTTCCCGAAGACTCGCCAAATCCTGCGGTAGCCAGGATGCTTAGACGTGCGCTATGTCAAGTGCCATCGGGAAAAGATGAAGGGAAGTGTAGAGAAGCCAAGAACGAGCTTCACACATTGTACATCCAAACCGGGGGGGTTAATGTCTCCACAAATGAGGATAATCGGGGAGGTGAATCTAAGGTTCCCTCCCCCCGCGGGAAGAAAAGGGCCGCCTCCGAAGACATGGAAACGGAGGTGCCTAAACAAGGGAAGAAAACTTTGCCAGGGGGCCCTGCCCTAGAGGGCGTCCTCATAGCACAACGCTCCAAACGGGCCAGCCCTCCACCAATTCGTAAGTTAATTAAAAGCATAAATATATATTGCTTTTTCCCCCAGGAGCAATAACCAGGATCTATCTCTTGCAGTCCGGCTAGTAGCCCTTCCCAACAGAGTTCGTCTTCGGGGGATCTTCTTCCGGAGATGATGGAGAGTGAAACTCCACCTGCCTCCCCGCCCCACGGGGCGGGCGACCCCGAGGTGTCGTCACATAGGATTCCCGATCCATTACGGCTAGAAGTCAATGCCTCAGCGACCCAATGCCCGGAGTGTTCGGCTCCCAAGGAGGGTAACAGGAAGAGTCCGGGACTGTCCGACATTCATCCTGACGCACTGACGAGTCTTCTGGAGCGAGCTGCTCTGTCAGAGGATCACCATACTTTAATGGGTACGGTGTTTGAGAAGATTTCATCCACTAAAAGAGGGTTAAATGAAGCTTTTACAAGCCTGCTCAAAGGTTTTGAGGTACACAACGGAATACGTAATCTTTCGGTTGTACCGCACACGCTAGGTGTGCTCCGTATAGATAGTAGTCCCTGAGACTCTGGTTGGCAGCCATAGGCGGCAAACGAAGGATCACACTCCCAAGTAATGATCGCACTATATTATGTGCACTTGGCTAAGGGTCCGGCGGTTGACCGGACTGCTGAATTCGCCGAACTGAGGCGACAGCTTGATGTGGCGAATGTCGATATCGCGCTTGTGAACAAGCGGCTTGATGAGTCACAGGGTATGTGCTCTTTTTCTCATTGTTAGTAAATATTAAGAGGAGCATGATGCTAATATAGTATGTTGTGGCTGCAGATGGAGCTGCTGCCGTGGAGGCCATAAGGGCGGAACTTGCCCTAGCCAAGGAACAAGCCAGGATAAGCAATGTGGCTGCCCTAAAGGCGACCGAGGAGTTGAGAGCCGAACAGGCTGCTCATCGCCAAAGCGATGATAAAATAGCCGAGATGCCTGTGGAGCTGAAAGATGCCGCCAGCCGATATGAACTCCTTGAAAGGAGAGCCAAGCGAAAGCGGCTGACCTGAAGAAGGCCTTGGATGCAGCCAAGGAGACACACTCTAAAGTCAGAGCTGTGCGGGAGGAGCTTCGACAAGCCGGACATATCGCGGCTGGGAGTTCCTATTTGTTCTGGATGAAGTTTGGAGATCCAAAGTATGCTCCTCTGGATCAGTTATGGAGTGCTGTGGACGCGTATGCGGACCTGTCGAAAAGTACTGCTGATGCGACCAAGTTCTTCAAGGATCAGGAAGATCATGAGGTGGAAAGGCTGTTCTGGTCGCAGTTCAGTGCTCTGACGCGTCCGCTGCCGTTGAATTAAAGGATGGCTGCTTGGGCCGAGCTCCATAGGTTGTCCGGTCTTGCAATGAGATCTGTCATAGATCATGTTTGGACAAAGGGACCAAGGCCGGACAGTTATTTTGGTTTAGTACAACAATTCCTTGGTGTTGTGTCACGTATCGACGTTGTATAGAAGTCAGCGTGCATAGAAGGTGCGTGGATGGCTCTTGTCCGTGTGAAAACATATTGGGCAGATATGGAGGCCACCGGTATTGCAACCCAGAGTCCGTCAGGAGGCCAGGACCCGGTCGAGCACTATTTTGAGCTAGTCATAGAAGGCGCCCGTTTAATAGAGGCTCAGTGCTCGAAGAGTGTCATGTTCGAGTGTCAAGTCTTTCGATTGTAAAAACAATGTTGTTTTAATTATAAAGGTTGTGTTTATACTTTTGCCCGAATGTATTGTAGTGCCTCCTGTGCGGCCATTTATGTATGTATACAACCTGAAAGTTTGCAGTCATTGGCTCCAGTCCCCACGCTTATAATGCGGGGGTGTTCGTTAAAACGCACGTAATCACACTTGATCCAACGTCTTGGTCCATTAAGGAGGTGATCGCGCGTTGAACTAGGCAACCGGACTATATAGCAATAACACTTTCACTTAGCCATAGGAGTTTCACAGTGGGGCTACTATATAGCCCCTGGTACTTCCGAGTGCCCCGAATACGGTGTGCGTTTGTACATGACCGGGAAACGGTCCTTCTAATGCGGAGGAATCCTGAAGATTCCGATAAGTCCTCGAGTGGTTGACTAGTCTCTCGATGTATCATGACAGTCAGTTTTCGGCTTTCTCTACTGAGGTGCTCATCCGGAATAACCAGGGCACAATCGCAGTAGTTCTCCTTTGGCCGCCTTAGCCGATAAAACGGAATGTAAGGCAGCAAACCCAGGAGCCGGGCAAACCCAATATTTGACCAAAGACATGATTCGGAGCCGATGCATATAAGGCCAAACTCGCGACGCCGAACACTCCTGAAGGTATTCGGACTTTATAATATATACTGGGTTGAGTAACACCCTCGATAATGAACCCTGTATTTCCAGGTACGTGCATTAATCTATTGTGGCGAAATGCCAAAACCACCAGTATCCCTCGTGGGTGTATTAAATACCCATGGGATGTCAAGCAACAAGATACATTAAAAAAGGTTTACACATGGGCTTAATCTAAAGAGAAACCTTTGAGCGGGGCCCTGTTGCACGTCTGCGCCTTTGTCTCCGTTGTGCCGTATCCTGGAAGGGTGTAGCACGATTGTCCTCTGTAAGAGAAAAAAGGAAAACTCGTGTAAAAGCTATATTAATAAAGTCAAGCCGAACTATGGGCTTTGTGACATGTTTGCAGCCCCTAGCACCACCTATGGGGGTATATCTATGGACCCCAGCTCAGGTTTATTTGGGCTATTACCGCTGGTGGTGCACCGGACTCGTCTAATCGTGTCCATGGTCTTGACGACCGATCATGCATTCTGATAGGAGAGGCTGCTTAGTGTTCGGCTGCTAGAGCCGCCACGTGTTCTTCCGCACGTAAGGAACGCTCTGTGTTTCTGCTAACTGTAATGACGCCACGTGGACCGGGCATCTTGAGTTTGAGGTAGGCGTAGTGCGGTACTGCGTTGAAGTGAGCGAAGGCCGTTCTTCCTAGCAGTGTGTGATAGCCGCTTCGGAAGGGAGCAATGTCGAAGACTAATTCTTCGCTTCTGAAGTTGTCGGGAGAACCGAATGTAACCTCTAATACGAGGGAACCCGTGCAGCGGGCCTCAACGCCTGGTATCACTCCTTTAAAGGTAGTGTTACTTTGGCTGATTCTTGACGGGTCTATCCCCATCTTGCAGACAGTGTCCTGATATATCAGATTAAGACTACTGTCGCCGTCCATAAGGACTCGAGTGAGATGGTATCCATCGATTATTGGGTCGAGCACCAAGGCAGTCGATCCTCCGTGCCGGAGACTAGTTGGGTGATCCCTGCGATCAAAAGTGATCGGACAGGCCGACCAAGGGTTGAATTTTGGGGCGACGGGCTCTACAGCGTATACATCTCTTAGTGCGCGCTTGCGCCTTTTCTTCGGTATGTGAGTCGCGTAGATCATATTCACTGTTTTGACTTCTGGTGGGAATTTTTTCTGTCACCCAGTGTTTGGCTGGCGAGGCTCATCCTCGTCTTCACTTGGTGTCTCCCTTCCCTTGTGTTCGGCATTTAGCTTGGCAGCCTGCTTGAAGACCCAGCATTCTCTGTGAGTGTGGTTTGCAGGT
Source organism: Triticum aestivum (assembly GCF_018294505.1). Lineage (NCBI taxonomy): Eukaryota > Viridiplantae > Streptophyta > Magnoliopsida > Poales > Poaceae > Triticum > Triticum aestivum. The sequence continues at coordinate 592,642,608 of NC_057798.1, read as the reverse complement.
TTTTCGGGGGTGCCATGAATTAGACACAATATGTCCAGGACTTTGTTCAGGTCAGACGGTCCATCTTTGATGCCTTTAAATGGCTTCTTCCGTTGACCGCGTCGAGAGCCCCTGAATCCGGCGTTGACCGCCGTGTTGTCCGGACTCTCTTCATTGTTTCGACGCTTGTTTTTATTGCGTCGTGGCTTCCCGTTGCCATCCCTAATTTCGGATGTGCCTTTGCTAGTGCCTCTATGGGCCAACCAGTTGTCCTCACCCGCGCAAAAGCGGTTCATAAGGCTTGTTAGGGCTGCCATTGTCCTCGGCTTTTCTTGGCCGAGGTGTCTCGCGAGCCATTCGTTCCGGATACTATGCTTGAAGGCCGCCAAGGCTTCGGAATCCGGACAATCAACAATTTGATTCTTCTTAGTGAGAAATTTGTTCCAAAGTTTACGGGCTGACTCTCCGGGTTGTTGTATTATGTGACTTAAATCGTCTGCATCCGGAGGTCGGACATAGGTCCCTTGAAAATTGGCCCTGAAAGCATCCTCAAGTTCCTCCAACTTCCAATTGAGTTTTCGGGGAGGCTTTTCAACCAATGCCGAGCTGGTCCTTTCAACTTGAGGGGCAGGTATTTAATGGCGTGGAGGTCATCCCCACGAGCCATGTGGATATGAAGGATAAAATCCTCAATCCAGACCCCAGGGTATGTCGTTCCGTCGTATGCCTCTATGTTCACGGGTTTGAATCCTTGTGGAAATTCGTGGTCCATCACCTCGTCGGTGAAGCACAGGGGGTGCACAGCCCCTCTATATCTGGACATGTTGTGGCATGCTGTTGATGGTTGTTGTGTCCGGGGTTGATTACGAACTGGTATTCAATCATTATGATCATTTTGGTGGCCATGATCTTGCGCCGGAGCACGTCCTCTAGATCCATAGATGGACCTGGTCGCACCAGCCTTTTTGTCCACGAGCTCACGTAAATCATGTGTTGGCTTGTGTGCGGCGTCAGTAGCTGCTCTATCGCGGCCATGAGGTGGTCGATCCGGCTGATCGGCCGTGTTATTCTTCGGCAGAATGGGCTCTATGGCCTCATCGTCGAATTCGGGCAGCAGCTTGTGCTTTGTGTAGCTCTTTGTGTGGCGATCGTCGCCATATTTTTCTTCAGTGTCTAGCATTTTGTTCCATCTGCGGTTGAGTGTATCCCGCGCAGCCTTAAGCCTTTGCTTCTGCTTCTTTGGGCTCCTCGCGGTTGCTCTAAGCCTTTGGTGGAGGTTCTCCTATTCCAAATGTTTTTCCGGAATGATGAATGCATCATCGTCCGGATTGTCCTCCTCTCTGGAGGCAGGTTGATAACCTCTACCCTCGGGATCGCCGTGATCGGGTGTCTGCTCTGGGCTATGTTCGGCGTGACCTGGCTCATCCTGCTCCATCGCTGGGTCCATATGGTCGCTTTTGCCTTTGGAGTCGACCGGGGTGTTAATTTTTCTTGTGTTGTTATCGTTATTTTTACTGTGGCTGGACTTAGAGCGGCGCCTGCGCCGCTGCTTTGGTTTCTGCCCAGGGGGTTTATCCTCCGTTGCATCCTTTTTGTCGCTGTTGTCCTCCTTAGGTGTGTCCACCATGTGTATATCGTGTGATGAGGTGGCTGTCCAGTGCCCCGTGGGCGGTGGTTCTATATCATCTCCCGCATCGACGTCCATACCGTCGATGTCTTCGAAGTCGAAGTCAAGCATGTCGGTTAAAGTCATTGACAGTGGCTATCAAGTGGGTGGTGGGTGGGTAGCGAATTTCTTCATCGTCCGTATCCCACTCGAGCCGGACATAGTTCGGACAAGAGTCTTCTGACAAGGAAAGAGACTTTAAAGAATTTATCGCGTCACCGAAGGGTGCGTGGTGAAAGATATCTGCGGCAGTGAGCTCCATAATCGGTGCCCAATCAAATTTGATGGGCGCGGGTGCATGCGGTCCGGAACCTGCGGCCGGAGATAAGTCCGAGGGTCTAGTGACACAGATTTCCTTAGCAGTGGAGTCTGTGTTCGGCTCCAACGCTGATGAGTGTGCAGCCTCCGTGACGGGGTCCATCCACCCGTCCTCGGGTGGCACGATCTGCTCCAGATTGAAGTCCGGAGCTGCAGCAGGTGCGATATCCCGAATAATGTCCGATGGCAGATTTAAGTCATGCTCGTCGTGATCGTTCGGCGCTCCTGACGCGGGCATGAACCCGTCGAAGATCAAGTTTCCGTAGATGTCGGTTGTGTGGTTTAAGTTTCCGAACCTGACCTGATGGCCAGGGGCGTAGCTGTCGATCTGCTCCAGATGGCCAAGCAAATTGGCCCGTAGTGCGAAGCCACCGAATACAAAGATCTGCCCAGGGAGAAAAGTCTCACCCTGGACTGTATTGTTGTTGATGACTGAAGGATCCATCAAGCCTCGCAGCGACGACACAGAGGAACTATCAATGAAAGCACCAATGTCGGTGTCAAAACCGACGGATCTCGGGTAGGGGGTCATGAACTGTGTGTCTAAGGCTAATGGTAACAGGAGGCTGGGGGCACGATGTTTACCCAGGTTCAGGCCCTCTCGATGGAGGTAATACCCTACTTCCTTCTTGATTGATCTTGATGATATGAGTATTACAAGAGTTGATCTACCACAAGATCGTAGAGGCTAAACCCTAGAAGCTAGCCTATGATTCTGATTGTCCTTGTCCTACGGACTAAACCCTCCGGTTATATAGACACCGGAGGGGGCTAGGGTTACACAGAGTCAGTTACAGAGAAGGAGATCTAACATCTGAATCGCCAAGTTTGCCTTCCACGCAGAGGAGAGTCCCATCCGTATATGGGACAAAGTCTTGAATCTTGTATCTTCATAGTCCAACAGCCCGGCCAAAGTATATAATCCGGCTATCCGGATACCCCCTAATCCAGGACTCCCTCAGCCGTATCTTCAGAACTGATTTAATATTGGAGGTAGAGAAACAAGTCAAGGAAATCCGAGATAGACTGCAGTTGGCTACGTTACGATAGAAGAGCTATTATGATGCCAAACAACGGCAAGTCACTTTTTTAGCACGGAGAACACGTGTATCTCCAAGTCACCCCATGAAAGGAATCAAGTGATTTCAGACCCGAGGCAAAATGGCACCAAGATATATTGGTCAGTTCCCAGGCATGACAAGAGTTGGCATAGTTGCTTATTAGTTGGAATTGCCACCAGAATTGTTGGAAGTACACAATGTGTTCCACGTCTCGTAGCTAAGAAGGTGTATTTCACCACCCGAGAAGAGGAATGATATGTTAGAAATTGAGCTTGCCAAGGATTTAACCTATGAGGAGAGACCATTCGGAATATTGGATGAGGCAGAAAGGGTCACACGCAGTAAGGCGGTCAAGTTTTATAAGGTCCAGTGGGAGCATCACACCGAGGAAGAAGCGACCTGGGAAAGAGAGGCATTTTTAAAGACAACCTATCCAGAATTGTTTTCCCAAGCAACTGAATCTCGAGGACAAGATTCATCCTAAGTGGGGGAGGTTTGTGATAGCCTGGATTTGCCCTCTCTCTTTTTCTGGACTTTCTTTTGCCTTTGCTTTGGATTTGGAGTTTTGAATCAATTCAAATGGACTTGAACACTTGGGACTACCCTTGATTTTCACCCAAGTGACCCATCCACCCCTAACTCAACTTTCTTTCTCTGAAAAAAATTCCAAAAATGACCCAAGGAATATTTTTCATAAAAGAAAAATATTCATTTTCTTCACTGAAAATACTTCAGAGAAGTATGCTCCAAAGCAACCCTCATTTCTATTGCTCTTAAAATCCTGAGAAATTCACAAATATTCTTTGAACCCTAGAGCACCGCCATGAGCAAAAATATTGCATAACTCTTTGGAATAGTTTTGCTACAGAAAATCATTTCTCTTCTGGACAGAATAGCCACTTTACACAACAAGTATGTTTTTCCTTGATCCAACGAGGCTGATCTTTTCTGAGCTTCATTACCTTCCTAAGAGAATGCTAAACCCCAAAGCCCAGCCCTTAACTCTTACTGAATAACTCTCACTAAACCTCCCAAGTTACTGTCCAAAAACTTACCAGGAAGTAAACCACGGACTCACAGTTCCTGGGTTCAACTCAAATCGTTGGAACCACTCAAACCACCAAGGACCCGAGTATTCTGCGTGTGCAGAACTGGCTTGCACCCATTGTATGTGAACGTAGAGCATATCACACCCGATCATCACGTGGTGTCTCGGCACGACGAACTGTAGCAACGGTGCATACTCAGGGAGACTTGTACCTTGAAATTTAGTAAGGGGCCGTCTTATAATGCTACCGCCGTAGTAAGCAAAATAAGATGCATAAAAGATAAACATCACATGCAATCAAAATTGTGACATGATATGGCCATCATCATCTTGTGCTCATGATCTCCATCACCAAAGCATCGTTGTGATCTCCATCATCACCGGTGTGACACCTTGATCTCCATCATAGTATCGTTGTCATCTCGCCAACTATTGTTACTACGACTATCGCTACCCCTTAGTGATAAAGTAAAACAATTACATGGTGATTGCCTTGCATACAATAAAGCGACAACCATATGGCTCCTGCCAGTTGCCGGTAACTTTGTTAGAAAACATGATCATCTCATACAACAATTTATATCACATCATGCCCTGACCATATCACGTCACAGCAAGCCCTGCAAAAACAAGTTAGACATCCTCTACTTTGTTGTTGCAAGTTTTACGTGGCTGCTACAGGTTTCTAGCAGGAACCGTTCTTACCTACTCATCAAAACCACAACAATTTTTCGTCAAGTGTGTTGTTTTAACCTTCAACAAGGACTGCCCGTAGTACTCGATTCAACTAAAGTTGGAGAAATAGACACCGGCCACCCACCTTTGTGCAAAACCACATCGGTAGAATCAGTCTCATGAACACGGTCATGTAATGTCGGTCCGGGCCGCTTCATCCAACAATTCCGTCGAATCAAAGTAAGACGTTGGTGGTAAGTAGTATGACTATTATTGCACACAACTCTTTGTGTTCTACTCGTGCATGTAACATCTACGCATAGACCTGGCTCGGATGCCACTATTGGGGAACGCGATAATTTAAAAAAAATCCTACGATCACGCAAGATCTATCTAGGTGATGCATAGCAACGAGAGGGGAGAGTGTGTCCATGTACCCTCGCAGACCGAAAGCGGAAGCGTTAAGTAACGAGGTTGATGTAGTCGAACGTCTTCCGATCCAAACGATCTAGTACCGAACGCACGGCGCCTTCGCGACCTGCACACGTTCAGCTTGGTGATGTCCCTCAAACTCTAGATCCAGCTAAGGCCGAGGGAGAGTTCTGTCAGCACGACAACGTGGTGATGGTGATGATGAAGTTACCGGCGCGGGGCTTTGCTTAAGCACTGCGACGATATGATCGAGGTGGAAAACTGTTCAGTGGGGCACCACACATGGCTAAAGACCAACTTGTGTCTCTATGGGGTGCCCCCCTCCTCCATATATAAAGGAGGAGAGGAGGGGGTCGGCCAGCCACAAGGGGCGCGCCCAAAGGGGGAATCCTACTCCAAGTAGGAGTAGGTTCCCCTTTTCCTAGTCCAACTAGGAGAAGAAGGAAGGAGAGGGAGAGGGAGAGGGAAAGAGGGGCCGCACACCCCTCCCCTTGTCCTATTCGGGCTTCCCTTGGGGGGGCGCCCCCTCCTGGTGCAGCCCTCTCTCTCCCCTGAAGGCCCACTAAGGCCCATTACTTCCTGGGGGGTCTGGTAACCCTCCGGCACTCCGGTTTTATTTGAAACAATCCGGAACACTTCCGGAGTCCGAACAACATGGTCCAATATATCAACCTTTATGTCTCGACCATTTCGAGACTCCTCGTCATGTGCTGATCTCATCCGGGGCTTCGAACAACCTTTGGTACATCAAATCACATAAACTCATAATATCAATCGTCATCGAACATTAAGCGTGCGAACCCTACGGGTTCAGGAACTATGCAGACATGGCAAGGACACATCTCCGGTCAATAACCAATAGCGAAACCTGGATGCTCATATTGGCTCCTACATATTCTACAAAGATCTTTATCAGTCAAACTGCATAACAACATACGTTGTTCCCTTTGTCATCGGTATGTTACTTGCCCGAGATTCGATCATCGGTATCATCATACCTAGTTCAATCTCGCTACCGGCAAATCTCTTCACTCATTCTGTAATACTTCATCCTGCAACTAACTCGTTAGTCACAATGCTTGCAAGGCTTATAGTGATGAGTATTACCGAGAGGGCCCAGGGATACCTCTCCGAAACACGGAGTAACAATTTTTAATCTCGATCTATGCCAACCCAACAAACACCTTCGGAGACACCTGTACAGTACCTTTATAATCGCCCATTTACATTGTGATGTTTGGTAGCACACAAAGTGTTCCTCCGGTATTCAGGAGTTGCATAATCTCATAGTCTGAGAACTTTTATAAGTCATGAAGAAAGTAGTAGCAATGAAACTGTAATGATCACAATGCTAAGCTAACGGATGGGTCATATCCATCACATCATTCTCCTAATGATGTGATCAGGTTCATCAAATGACAACTCATGTCTACATTGGGAAACATAACCATCTTTGATTAACGAGCTAGTCAAGTAGAGGCATACTAGGGACAATATGTTTTGTCTATGTATTCCCACATGTACTAAGTTTCCGGTTAATACAATTCTAGCTTGAATAATAAACATTTATCATGAAATAAGGAAATAAATAATAACTTTATTATTGCCTTTAGGGCATATTTCCTTCAGTCTCCCACTTGCACTAGTGTCAATAATCTAGATTACATAGTAATGATTCTAACACCCATGGAGCTTTGGTGTTGATCATGTTTTGCTCATGGAAGAGGCTTAGTCAACGGGTCTACAACATTCAGATCCGTATGTATCTTGCAAATCTCTATGTCCCCTTCCGACACTTGATGATGGATGGAATTGAAGCATCTATTGATGTGCTTGGTTCTCTTGTGAAATCTGGATTCCTTTGCCAAGGCAATTGCACCAGTATTGTCGCAAAATATTTTCATTGGACCCGATGCAGTAGGTATGACACCTAGATAGGATATGAACTCCTTCATCCAAACTCCTTCATTTGCTATTTCTAAAGCAGCAATGTACTCTGCTTCACATGTAGATCCAGCCACGACGCTCTGCTTGGAACTACACCAACTAACAGCTCCTCCATTCAATAAAAGTACGTATCCGGTTTGCGACTTAGAGTCATCCGGATCAGTGTCAAAGCTTGCATCGACGTAACCATTTACGATGAGCTCCTTTTCACCTCCATAAATGAGAAACATATCCTTAGTCCCTTTCAGGTATTTCAGGATGTTCTTGACTGATGTCCAGTGCTCCACTCCGGGATTACTTTGGTACCTCCCTGCTATCCTTATAACAAGACACACATCAGGTCTGGTACACAGCATTGCATACATGATAGAACCTATGGCTGAAGCATAGGGAATGACTTTCATTTACTCTCTATCTTCTGCAGTGGTCGGGCATTGAGTCTGACTCAACTTCACACCTTGTAACACAGGCAAGTACCCTTTATTTGACTGATCCATTTTGAGCTTCTTCAAAACTTTATCAAGGTATGTGCTTTGTGAAAGTCCAATTAAGTGTCTTGATCTATCTCTATAGATTTTGATGCCCAATATGTAAGCAGCTTCACCGAGGTCTTTCATGGAAAAACTCTTATTCAGGTATCCCTTTATGCTATCCAGAAATTCTATATCATTTCCAATCAACAATATGTCATCCACATATAATATTAGAAATGCTACAGAGCTCCCACTCACTTTCTTATAAATACATGCTTCTCCAAAAGTCTGTATAAAACCATATGCTTTGATCACACTATCAAAGCATTTATTCCAACTCCGAGAGGCCTGCACCAGTCTATAAATGGATCGCTGAAGCTTGCACACTTTGTTAGCACCCTTTGGATCGCAAAACCTTCTGGTTGCATCATATACAACTCTTCTTCCATAAATCCATTCAGGAATGCAGTTTTGACATCCATATGCCAAATTTCATAATCATAGAATGCGGAAATTGCTAACATGATTCTGATAGACTTAAGCATCGCTATGGGTGAGAAAGTCTCATCGTAGTCCACTCCTTGAACTTGTCGAAAACCTTTCGCAACAAGTCGAGCTTTGTAAACAGTAACATTACCATGTGCATCGGTATTCTTCTTAAAGATCCATTTATTTTCGGCTTGCTGATCATCGAACAAGTCCACCAAAGTCCACACTATGTTCTCATACATGGATCCCATCTCAGATTTCATGGCCTCAAGCCATTTCGCGGAATCTAGGCTCATCGTCGCTTCCTCATAGTTCTAGGTTCACCATGGTCTAGTAACATGACTTCCAGAGCAAGATTACCGTACCACTCTGGTGCGGATCTCACTCTGGAAGACCTACGAGGTTCGGTAGTAACTTGATCTGAAGTTTCATGATCATCATCATTAACTTCCTCGCTTATTGGTGTAGGAATCACCGGAACTGATTTCTGTGATGAGCTACTTTCAAATAATGGAGAAGGTATAATTACCTCCTCAAGTTCTACTTTCCTCCCACTCACTTCTTTCGAGAGAAACTCCTTATCTAGAAAGGATCCATTCTTAGCAACAAAGATTTTACCTTAGGGTCTGTGATAGAAGGTGTACCCAACAGTTTCCTTTGGGTATGCTATGAAGACGCACTTCTCCGATTTGGGTTCGAGCTTATCAGGTTGAAGATTTTCCACATAAGCATCGCAGCCCCAAACTTTAAGAAATGACAACTTTGGTTTCTTGCCAAACCACAATTTGTAAGGCCTCATCTCAACGGATTTTGATGGTGACCTATTTAAAGTGAATGCAGCCGTCTCTAAAGCATAACCCCAAAATGATAGCGGAAAATCAGTAAGAGACATCATAGATCGCACCATATCCAATAAAGTACGGTTACGATGTTCGGACACACCATTTCGCTGTGGTGTTCCAGGTGGCGTTAGTTGTGAAACTATCCCATGTTGTTTCAAATGAAGACCAAACGCGTAACTCAAATATTCACCTCCACGATCAGATTGTAGAAACTTTATTTTCTTGTTACGATGATTTTCCACTTCACTCTGAAATTCTTTAAACTTTTCAAATGTTTCAGATTTATGCTTCATTAAGTAGATATACCCATCTCTGCTCGAATCATCTGTGAAGGTAAGAAAATAACGATACCCGCCACGAGCCTCAACACTCATTGGACCGCATACATCTGTATATATTATTTCCAATAAGTCAGTAGCTTGTTCCATTGTTCCGGAGAATGGAGTTTTAGTCATCTTGCCCATAAGGCACGGTTCACAAGCACCAAGTGATTCATAATCAAGTGATTTCAAAAGTCCATCAACATGGAGTTTCTTCATGCGCTTTACACCGACATGACCCAAACTATAGTGCCACAAATAAGTTGCAATATCATTATCAACTTTGCATCTTTTGGCTTCAATATTATGAATATGTGTATCATCACTATCGAGATTCAATAAAAATAGACAACTCATCAAGGGTGCATGACCATAAAAGATATTACTCATATAAATAGAACAACCATTATTCTCTGATTTAAATGAATAACCGTCTCACATCAAACAAGATCCAGATATAATGTTCATGCTCAACACTGGCACCACATAACAATTATTCAGGTCTAAAACTAATCCCAAAGGTAGATGTAGAGGTAGCATGCCGACGGCGATCACATCAACCTTGGAACCATTTCCCACGTGCATCATCACCTCATCCTTAGCCAATCTTCGTTTAATCTGTAGCCCCTGTTTCAGGTTGCAAATATGAGCAACAGAACCAGTATCAAATACCCAGGCGCTACTACAAGCATTAGTAAGGTACACATCAATAACATGTATATCAAATATACCTTTCACTTTGCCATCCTGCTTATCCGCCAAATACTTGGGGCAGTTCCGATTCCAATGACAGGTCCCTTTGCAGTAGAAGCACTTAGTTTCAGGCTTAGGTCCAGACTTGGGTTTCTTCTCTTGAGCAGCAACCTTTGTCATTCTCCTTGCAGTTCCCCTTCTTCCCTTTGCCCTTTTTCTTGAAACTAGTGATCTTGTTGACCATCAACACTTGATGCTCCTTCTTGATTTCTACCTCCGCAGCCTTTAGCATCGCGAAGAGCTCGGGAATAGTCTTGTTCATCCCTTGCATATTGTAGTTCATCACGAAGCCTTTATAGCTTGGTGGCAGTGATTGAAGAACTTTGTTAATGACACTATCATCAGGAATATTAACTCCCAGCTGAGTCAAGTGGTTATGGTACCCAGACATTCTAAGTATGTGTTCACTGACAGAACTATTCTCCTCCATTTTGTAGTTGTAGAACTTGTTGGAGACCTCATATCTCTCAACTCGGGCATTTGCTTGAAATATTAAATTCAACTCTTGGAACATCTCATATGCTCCATGATGTTCAAAACATCTTTGAAGTCCCGAATCTAAGCCGTAAAGCATGGCACACTGAACTATCGAGTAGTCATCAGCTTTGCTTTGCCAGATGTTCTTAACGTCATCAGTAGCATCTGCAGCAGGCCTGGCACCCAACGGTGCTTCCAGGACGTAATTCTTCCATGCATCAATGAGGATAATCCTCAAGTTACGGACCCAGTCCGTGTAGTTGTTGCCATCATCTTTCAACTTACCTTCTCTAGGAACGCATTAAAATTCAAAGTAACGGTAGCACGGGCCAATTATCTACAATAACATAGACATGCAAAATATCAATCAGGACTAAGTTCATGATAAACTAAAGTTCAATTAATCATATTACTCAAGAACTCCCACTTAGATAGACATCCCTCTAGTCATCTAAATGATCACATGATCCAAATCAACTAAACCATGTCTAATCATCATGTGAGATGGAGTAGTTTTCAATCGTGAACATCACTATGTTGATCATATCTACTATATGATTCGCGTTTGACCTTTTGGTCTCAGTGTTCCGAGGTCATATCTGCATATGCTAGGCTCGTCAAGTTTAACCCGAGTATTCTGCGTGTGCAAAATTGGCTTGCACTCATTGTATGTGAACGTAGAGCTTATCACACCCGATCATCACATGGTGTCTCGGCACGACGAACTGTAGCAACGGTGCATACTCAGGGAGAACACTTGTACCTGAAATTTAGTAAGGTATCATTTTATAATGCTACCGCCGTACTAAGCAAAATAAGATGCATAAAAGATAAACATCACATGCAATTAAAAATATGTGACATGATATGGCCATCGTCATCTTGTCCTCATGATCTCCATACAACAATTTATATCACATCATGCCTTAACCATATCACATCACAGCAAGCCCTGCAAAAACAAGTTAGATGTCCTCTACTTTGTTGATGCAAGTTTTACGTGGCTGCTAAGGGCTTCTAGCAAGAACCCTTCTTCCCTATGCATCAAAACCACAATGATTTTTTGTCAAGTGTGTTGTTTTAACCTTCAACAAGGACCGGCCGTAGTCAAACTCGATTCAACTAAAGTTGGAGAAACAGACACCCGCCAGCCACCTTTGTGCAAAAGCACATCGGTAGAACCAGTCTCATGAACGCGGTCATGTAATGTCGGTCTGGGCCGCTTCATCCAACAATATCGTCGAATCAAAGTAAGACGTTGGTGCTAAGCAGTATGACTATTATCGCCCACAACTCTTTGTGTTCTACTCATGCATATAACATCTACGCATAGACCTGGCTAGGATGCCACTGTTGGGTAATGCGATAATTTCAAAAAAAATCCTACGATCACGCAAGATCTATCTAGGTGATGTATGGCAACGATAGGGGAGAGTGTGTCCACGTACCCTCATAGACCGAAAGCGGAAGCGTTAAGTAACGCGGTTGATGTAGTCGAACGTCTTCATGATCCAACCGATCAAGTACCGAACGCTCGGCACCTCCGCGATCTGCACACGTTCATCTCGATGACGTCCCTCGAACTCTAGATCAAGCTGAGGCAGAGGGAGAGTTCCGTCAGCACAACAGTGTGATGACGGTGATGATGAAGTTACCGGCGTAGGGCTTCGCCTAAGCACTACGACGAGATGACCGAGGTGGAAAACTTTGGAGGGGGCACCGCAAATGGCTAAAGATCAACTGGTGTCTCTATGGGGTGCCCCCCTCCCCCGTATATAAAGAGGAGAGGAGGGGGCCAGCCAGCCACAAGGGTTGTGCCCAAAGGGGGGAATCCTACTCCAAGTAGGAGTAGGTTCCCCTTTCCCTAGTCCAACTAGGAGAAGAAGGAAGGAGAGGGAGAGGGAGAGGGAAAGAGGGGTCGCGCACCCCTCCCCTTGTCCTATTCGGACTCCCCTTGGGGGGGCGCCACCTCCTAGTGCGGCCCTCTCTCTCCCTTGAAGGCCCACTAAGGCCCATTACTTCCCGGGGGGTTCCGGTAACCCTCCAGCACTCTGGTTTTATCCGAAACTATCTGGAACACTTCCGGAGTCCGAACAACATGGTCCAATATATCAATCATTATGTATCGATCATTTCTAGACTCCTCGTCATGTCCGTGATCTCATCCGGGACTCCAAACAACCTTCGGTACATCAAAGCACATAAACTCATAATACCAATCGTCATCGAACGTTAAGCGTGCGGACCCTACGGGTTCGAGAACTATGTAAACATGACCGAGACACATCTCCCATCAATAACCAATAGCGGAACTTGGATGCTCATATTGGCTCCTACATATTCTACGAAGATCTTTATCGGTCAAACTGCATAACAACATACGTTGTTCCCTTTGTCATCGGTATGTTACTTGCCCGAGATTCGATCGTCGGTATCATCATACCTAGTTCAATCCCGTTACCGGCAAGTCTCTTTACTCGTTCCGTAATACTTCATCCTGCAACTAACTCATTAGTCACAATGCTTGCAAGGCTTATAGTGATGAGTATTACCGAGAGGGCCCAGAGATACCTCTCCGAAACACGGAGTGACAAATCCTAATCTCGATCTATGCCAACCCAACAAACACCTTGGGAGACACCTATAGAGTACCTTTATAATCACCCATTTATGTTGTGAGGTTTGGTAGCACACAAAGTGTTCCTCCGGTATTCGGGAGTTGCATAATCTCATAGTCCGAGGAACTTGTATAAGTCATGAAGAAAGCAGTAGCAATGAAACTGTAACGATCACAATGCTAAGCTAACGGATGGGTCATGTCCATCACATCATTCTCCTAATGATGTGATCCCGTTCATCAAATGACAACACATGTCTATGGTTAGGAAACATAACCATGTTTGATTAACGACCTAGTCAAGTAGAGGCATACTAGGGACAATATGTTTTGTCTATGTATTCACACATGTACTAAGTTTCCGGTTAATACAATTCTAGCATGAATAATAAAAATTTATCATGAAACAAGGAAATAAATGATAACTTTATTATTGCCTCTAGGACATATTTCCTTCAAGATCAAGCCACCGGGCACTCCTCTCCGGAGAACGCGCCGCCGACGCGCCACCCGCCTCTATTTCTCTCTCCCTCTCCCTCCGACCTGACCAGTGGGGCCCGAGGTCAACCTCTCAGCCGCGCACGAAGCGGTATGAGTGGTGGCGCACTTCTGAAGTACGCCATCGACATCACCCCATGGTTTTCTTTTATTTCAAATTTAAATCAAATTTTGACCCGAACTTTGACTAGCTATAACTCCTGAACCACAAGTCCAAATGAGTTGATTCTTTCTGCATTGTGTTCTTACTGGAAAGCTCTAGCAGCACACCCAAGATGAGATTTTTCTCTGCTGCCTAGATTTTCCGGTAATTTTCAAAAGTGTTCTTGATGTTTTCTTTTTATCATTTTAATTATTTTCAGAAGGAGAAGCTTGTCTTGAAGATATCCAAGAGGAGTGTGAAGCTCCTCTAAACTAAGGCAAGCCACACAAACAATCTCATGGTGTCTTTTCAATATCCATGATTTTTCCAACTTGAATATATGTTATTTCTTGCATATAGTTATTAAATGAATAATACTTGTGCTAGTTATTTTGTCATTGGCAAGATGCTTAGTTTACAGAAGTGAGTAGTTGAAGTAGTGAGATCTAGCATGAGTAGTTTGACTATGTGATTTTGTTATAACTATGGTATGACTAGCATCGGTATTATTTTTCGTATGTGCATGATGGGTTTCATATAGTAAATGATAAACTAAAAATGATGAGTGCAAAAGACCAGTCAGAAGGAACCAGTAAAGCTTAGTGATGATTTGTGCAAGTCGAACTTTTGATGAGGTTGATCTGTCATTTCTAAGTGATATGAGATGCATGTTATATGGTTGCATGAGCATGGCATATGGTGACTCAAGCCTATCATTTCAAGTTAAACCTGATGTTAATTGAACTTGAACATAAAGTTGAACGGGTCATGGTGCCACTGAATCGAGCTGACCAGTGCAACCACATTTGCCTTTTATGGGAAGGCCGTTAGTCGGTTCGTTGTCATCCCTCTTGTCGGTGCCTCCAATGAGGGAAGGTTATGGGCTTGCATTACCCTGGCCCGGTAGGCAGCCATAGCCTTCTGTGCCCATTGTTGTTGAGATGGTACCTTGTCCCCATTTGGGACCGTTTGTTTTCCACGACGGTGGTCTTGATGCCTTTGGTAGGCACGGGGCCACCCATGACTTAGCCCTGTGGGGAGTTAGTCGGAGTGGTCGAAAGAGTGTTATGGCAATGGGAGAGTTCCATCGGAATGTCATTGGTCCACCCGAATAGGAATGCGAGGCCATGGGTTCCGTGGTGTGAGTATAGTGCACTACCTCTGCAGAGTTATTAAATATATCAATAGTCGCACCCACAGATAAGGGCCCAATTCATAAGTAAGTCACACCATAGATCAACTTTTATAAAGTAATCTTACACACTAAGTTTTTTGCATGGCACTGGTTAAATTATAATGATGTCAGTGAGACTGACCGTGGCTTGAACCGAGTGTGGTTCCGTTTGTGATCCGTGAATGATCACTATTGGGTTACGAGGCAACCCATTGGTAAGAGAGTCCGAGGGACTCGGTGCACAAATTTGGATGCATAGCATGAGAAGCATGTTGTTCTTTGCATTTAAATTGATTAAATGTCATGATATTGTTTGTCATTATGTTTATGCTTGTTGTGAGCTTGCAAGTACATTCGATGTACTGACCTGGCGTGTTATGCCAGATTTCAGGAAAGTCTAACTAGATCAGAGTGCTGCCGTGTATAGACCGTGTCCACATCGGTGTTCCAGTGCTATGGAGTCCCGCTTCGTTGTCGTTCCGCTGCCGCGTAGTTGTCATGATCGAGGGCCCTTTACGTTCACTAAATAATGTACATATTGTTCAGCCGCACCGAGTGTGCCGCTTCGCCTTGCTACTTGATGTAATATCGCACTATGCTTCTGCTAGTATCAATAAAGCGGTTGTTTTCTATACCAAGATGTTGTGTATTGCCAGAAGACATGATCTCTGGGTCGGCAATGCAGGGTAAACCGTTTGCTCTGATCCGGGGTGCCACACCTCATTAGCACCCACACCATTTGCCTTGAAGAACAGCGGGCTATCATCTATGAATAAAAGATGATTCACAGGTGGAGCTGAGGAACCGACTTGCCATGGTCGTTGGAGATTTCAACGAGGTCCTTCATGAGTACGAACATGACAGTGTCGGCAATTGGAGTCAGGCATAGATGGACTTTTGCTGTGATGCTCTAGATACGTGTGGCCTCTCTAACATTGGATACACTGGGAATAACTGGACATTTGAGAAGAAGGTTACTGGAGGAATTTTCACTAGAGTTAGATTAGACAGGGGAGTTGCAAACCCAGCTTGGTCCATTGCATTCCCAGGAGCTAAATTGGAGCATAAATTAGCAGCAACCTCTGATCATGTACCCGTCTTTGTACGTTGCAGCGAGTTGCATGCATGCAGCCGTGGCCCAAGGCCATTTAAATATGAAATCTATTGGGAGAGAGACCCAGCGCTGCCGGTTGTGGTAGAGACCTCTTGGACATCCACTAGCGGTTCCTCGGTCCAAGAGCTCAAGGAGAAGTTGCAGTCGCTGGTAGGGGATCTTTCCAACTGGGACCGCATGCACTTTGGTAATGTTCGCCAGGAAATAATGCGACTGGAGAAAGAGCTATAGAAGTTACGTGATATCCAAGGTAGGTCGGGATCCAATCATTTGGAGACTAAGATTATTGATCGCCTGACAGAATTGTACCATAGGGAAGGAATGCTATGGAGACAAAGGGCTAGACTGGAGTGGCTTACACACAGGGACAAAAATACATATTTCCTCCACCTTAGGGCTAGCAGAAGGAGGAGGAAAAACCAAATTAAAATGTTGCAGCGACCGGACAGGAAAATGACTGAATAAAAGTGAGATCGAGTCCATGACAACAACTTTTTATGAGGAGATGTACACTTCAGAAGGGGTGAAAAATATGAATCAAGTACTGGAAACAGTCCCATGCAAGGTCACCCCATCCATGAATGAAGCTCTTAATGCGCCATACACTCAGATGGAGGTAAAAAATGCTCTCTTCCAAATCTGCCCACTAAAAGCACCCGGTCCGGATGGATATCCTGCACATTTTTTTCAGCATCACTGGGAGGTTTGTGGGGATGATGTTACCAATGTGGTTCTGAAAATCGTCTAAGGTATGGAGATGGCTGAGTGTATTAATGAGACCGTGCTAGTTTTAATCCCCAAGGTAAAAAATCCCACTCTTCTATCCCAGTTCCGGTAGATCAGCCTATGCAATGTCTTGTACAAAATAGCTTCGAAAGTTATATCCAATCGCCTCGAGCCAGTGTTACCTGACATTATTTTTGAGGAGCAATCAGCATTTGTCCCAGGCGGGTTGATCACCGACAATATTATAACTGCATATGAATGTCTAGATTTAATGAAGTGAAACAAGGCGAAGAAGCATCAATCATGCGCGCTGAAACTTGACATGATCAAGGCATATGACAGGATCGAGTGGGAATATCTGAGAGCTAATGCTTGAGTTGGGCTTCACTGAGAGGTGGGTTGATGTAGTAATGAATTTAGTGACTATAGTGAAGTTCTCTGTCATGTTCAATGGTAAAAAATTGCAGGAGTTTATGCCAACTTGTGGAATCAGGCAGGGGGACCCAATATCCCCATGCTTGTTCTTGTTAGCAGCAGAGGGCCTTTCATGCCTCCTTAAATCTAGCTGCGTCGTACAACTTTTTTTGAGGCAAACCCACAAAGCTTTTTATTCATCTGTCACAAGGTTTACACGGACGAAAACAAGATCTCCGGGCTGACCTAACCAAGCATGTGAAGGAAATATGCCCTAGAGGCAATAATAAAGTTGTTATTTTATATTTCCTTATTCATGATAAATGTTTATTATTCATGCTAGAACGGTATTAACCGGAAACTTGATACATGTGTGAATACATAGACAAAACTATGTGTCCCTAGTATGCCTCTACTAGACTAGCTCGTTGATCAAAGATGGTTAAGTTTCCTAGCCATGAAATCATTTGTCATTTGATAACGGGATCACATCATTGGTGGAATGATGTGATGGACAAGACCGTTCCGTTAGCTTAGCATAATGATCGTTTAGTTTTATTGCTATTGCTTTCTTCATGTCAAATATATATTCCCCCGACTATGAGATTATGCAACTCCCAGACACCGGAGGAATGCCTTATGTGTTATCAAATATCACAACATAACTGGGTTATTATAAAGATGCTCTACAGGTATCTTCGAAGGTGTTTGTTGGGTTGGCATATATCGAGATTAGGGTTTGTCACTTCGAGTATCGGAGAGGTATCTCTGGGCCCTCTCGGTAATGGACATCATATGAAGCCTTGCAAGCAATGTGACTAATGAGTTAGTTGCGGGATGATGCACTACAGAATGAGTAAAGAGACTTGCCGGTAACGAGATTGAACTAGGTATAGAGATACCGACGATCGAAACTCGGGCAAGTAAAATACCGATGACAAAGGGAATAGCTATGTTGACATTGCGGTTCGACCGATAAAGATATTCATAGAATATGTGGGAACCAATATGAGCATCCAGGTTCCGCTATTGGTTATTGACCGGAGAGGTGTCTCGGTCATGTCTACATAGTTCTCGAACCGTAGGGTCCGCACGCTTAACATTCGATGATGATTGGTATTATATGAGTTATATGTTTTGGTGACCGAAGGTTGTTCGGAGTCCCAGATAAGATCACGGATATGACGAGGAGTCTCGAAATGGTCGAGAGGTGAATATTGATATATTGGAAGGTTACATTCGGACACCGGAATGGTTTTGGGAAGTTTAGGATATTTTTCGGAGTACCGGGAGGTTACCGGAACCCCCCGGGGAAGTAATGGTCCAACATGGGCCACGGGAGAGAGAGGGGACAGCCGACAAGGGGTGGCCGCCACCCCCCCCCCCCACCCGGGAGTCCAAATTGGACTAGGGGAGGGTGCGGTGCCCCCTTTCCCTCTCCTACTCCCTCTCCCATCCCCATTTGCCACTCCGGAAAAGGAAAGGGGAATCCTACTAGGACTGGGAGTCCTAGTAGGACTCCCCCCATGGCGCGCCCCTCTAGACCGGCTGCCTACTCCCCTCCTCCTTTATATAAGGGGGCAAGGAGGCACCATAAAGGACAACGGTTATTCTCTTAGCTGTGTGTGGTGCCCCCCTCCACTGTTTACTCCTGCGAAAGTATCATCATAGTGCTTAGGCGAAGCCCTGCGTGGATCACATCACCAACCCCATCATCACGATGTCGTGCTAACGGAACTCATCGACTCCATCGACACTCTACTGCATCAAAAGATCGAGGGACATCATCGAGCTGAACGTGTGCAGAACTCGGAGGTGACGTACGTTCGATACTTGATCGGTTGATTTGAGAAGACGTTTGACTACATCAACCGCCTTAAGTTAACGCTTCCACTTTTGGTCTATGAGGGTACGTGGACACACTCTCCCCCTCTCTTTGCTATGCATCTCCTAGATAGATCTTGCGTGAGCATAGGAATTTTTTTTGAAATTGCATGCTATGTTACCCAACAGTGGCATCCGAGCTAGGTCTATGCGTATATGATATGCACGATTAGAACACAAAGAGTTGTGGGCGGTGACCGTCATACTGCTTACCACCAATTTCTTATTTTGATTTGGCGGTATTGTTGGATGAAGCGGCCCAGACTGAGGGACTCCTGGATTAAGGGGTCCTCGGACGACCGGACTATGTAGCATGGGCCGGACTGATGGGCTGTGAAGATACAACACTGAAGATTCTCTCCCGTGTCCGGATGGGACTCTCCTTGGCATGGAAGGCATGCTTAGCGCCCGGGTATGAAGATCCCTTTCTCTGTAACCGACATTGTACAACCCTAGTTCCCTCCGCTGTCTATATAAATAGGAGGGCTTAGTCCGTAGAGGCAATCACAATCATAATCATACAGGCTAGACTTCTAGGGTTTTAGCCATTACGATCTCGTGATAGATCAACTCTTGTAATACTCATATTCATCAAGACCAATCAAGAGGGAAGTAGGGTATTACCTCCATAGAGAGGGCCCGAACGTGGGTAAACATCGTGTCCCCCGCCTCCTGTTACCAGCAACCTTAGACGCACAGTTCAGGACCCCCTGCCCGAGATCCGTCGGTTTTGACACCGACATTGGTGCTTTCATTGAGAGTTCAACTGCGTCGTCATCAAAAGGTTGGATGGCTCCATCAATCATCTACAACAATGCAGTCCAGGGGAGGTTTTCCTCCCCGGACAGATCTTCATATTCGGCGGCTTCGCACTGCGGGCCAACTCGCTTGGCTGTCTAGAGCAGATGATAGCTACGCCCCTGGCCATCAGGTCAGGTTTGGAAGCTTGAATTACATTGCCGATATCCGCGGAGACTTGATCTTCAACGGATTCAAGCCCATGGCAGCCTCTCCTTGCCACCGTGATGAACCTGGCCTAAATCTGTCATCGGAGCGTGCCAAGGAGATAGCGCATGTAACTGCTCTGGCCCTAGATCCAGAGCAGATTGCGTCGTCCAAGGACGGGAAGCTCGACCCCTCCGCAGAAGCTGCAGACTCAGCGGCGTTAGAGCCGCACACAGATCCAACCTCGAGTGGGGCCTCTGTGACCGGAACCTCGAACTTGTCTCTGACCATAGGTTCCAAACCGCGTGCATCCGCCCTATCGAACCTGATCGGGCGCCGATCGTTGAATTCAGCTCCATGGACATCTTTCGACACTCACCTTTAGGCGATTTGCTAAACTCATTAAAACCCCTCTCCTTATCAGCGGACTCTCCACCGAACTATGTCCGGTTTGGATTAGAAGCTGGAGAATTCCGCTTCCCACCCACCACCCACTTCATAGCCACTATCGAAGACTTAACCAACATGCTCGATTACGGCTCCGAAGACATCGACGGTATGGACGACGATGCCGGAGAGGAGCAGGCACAAAAACCACCGCTTACAGGGCGCTAGACAGCCACCTCCTCGTATGACGTATACATGGTGGATACACCCAAAGAGAACAACGGCGACAATGAAAAGGATCTAGTCGAGGATAAGCCTCCTGAAATACAGCCAAAGCACCGACATCAGCGGCACCGCTCTAGACCATGCCATGGGAAAAACAGCAATACCGGCATAGGAGAAAATAATACTCCGGACAATGCAGAAGACAACGAAGACCCCGTTGAGCCAACTTCCGAACAGGATGAACGAGAGGATGGGCGAGTTGGCCCTAATGAACAATTCGTTAACAAACACTCGGAGGATAGCAATTATCTTCCACCCTCCGAGGATGAGGTGAGCCTTTGCGACGAAGACTTTATCGTGCCTGAGGAGCCCGTCGATCAGGAGCGCTTTAAGCGCCGGCTAGTAGCCACTGCAAGGAGCCTAAAAAAGAAGCAGCAGCAGCTTCAAACTGATAGAGATCTACTCAATGAAAGATGGACTAATGTCCTGGCAGCTGAGGAATAAGGCCTTGAGCGCCCAACCAAAAGTTACCCTAAGTGCAAACTACTACCCCAATTCGATGATGAGGTGTTGGATGTGGCTGACCGACCACCACGTGGCTGGGACAAAGCGGCAACTCAAGACGAACACCAGACCACACTACCTCGCCGTAAAAACAGAGACACAATAGCTCGGGGATATACATATGACCTGTGGCATGACCTGGAAAACAGAACAGGTCAGACCAGATCAATCTATGGATCGCGGGGGCGTGCCCCGATGCGCGACGATGGCCATCCGGCCGGATGCGACAAAGATAATCATGCCTGGGCCAAAAACCGCAGACGAACTCCATCCGAGCTACATCGCGAGTTGGCCCGATATAGAGGCACGTCACACCCCCTCTGCTTCACTGATGAAGTAATGGAACATGAATTCCTGGAAGGGTTTAAACCCGTGAGCATTGAATCGTATGATGGGACAACATACCCCACGGTATGGATTGAGGATTTTCTCCTCCATATTCATATGGCCCGTGGTGATGACCTTCACGCCATCAAATACCTCCCACTAAAACTCAAGGAACCTGCCCGGCACTGGTTGAACAGTTTGCCAAAAAACTCAATTGGCAGCTGGGAAGACTGGGAAGCCGCTTTCCTCGACAACTTCCAGGGTACATATGTCCGACCTTCGGAAGTCGACGACTTAAGTCACATAGTTCAACATCTCGGAGAGTCAGCCAGGAAATTCTAGACTAGATTCTTAACTAAAAAGAACCAGATCATCAATTGTCCGGATGCCGAAGCCCTGGCGGCCTTTAAACATAGCATCCGTGATGAATGGCTCGCCCGACACCTCGGCCAAGAAAAGCCGAAGTCTATGGCAGCCCTCACGACGCTTATGACCCGCTTATGTGCGGGCAAGGATAGCTGGCTAGCCCGTAGCAACAACAATACAAGCGAACCTGGCACTTCTGAAGCCAGAAATAGCAACGGCAAACCCCGACGCAATAGACACAAGCATCAAAGCAATGGTGACAACACCGAGGACACGGCGGTCAACGCCGGATTCACTGGCTCCAAGTCCGGTCAACGGAACAAGCCATTTAGAAGAAACAATCCAGGCTCGTCCAGCTTGGACCGCATACTCGATCGCCCATGTCAAATCCACGGCACTCCTGATAAACCAGCCAATCATACCAACAAAGAGTTTTGGGTTTTTAAACAGGCCGGCAAGTTAAATGCCGAGAATAAGGAGAAGGGTTCGCAAAGCGAGGACAATGACGAGGAGCCCCGGACACCGAACACAGGGGGACAGAAGAAGTCCCCCCCCCAAAGTTAAAACGGTGAACATGATATATGCTAACCATATTCCCAAGAGGGAGCGCAAGCGCGCGCTCAGGTACGTCTACGCGATGGACCCAGTCGCCCCAAAGTTCAACCCATGGTCGTCTTGCCTAATCACATTCGATCGCAGGGACCATCCGACCAGTATCCGTCATGTGCCGCACTGGTCCTTGACCCAATCATTGACGAATTCCATCTTACATGAGTCCTCATGGACGGTGGCAGCAGCCTGAACCTGCTCTATCAGGATACATCGCGCAAAATGGGTATTGATCCCTCAAGAATCGAGCCCACAAAAACAACCTTTAAAGGAGTCATACCAAGTGTAGAGGCCCGCTGTACGGGCTCAATCACACTAGAGGTGGTCCTCGGATCCCCGGATAACTTCCGAAGTGAAGAGTTGATCTTCTATATCGTCCCCTTCTGCAGTGGCTATCACGCACTGCTCGGACGAACCGCATTCGCTCGATTCAATGTGGTGCCGCATTATGCTTATCTCAAACTTAAGATGCCTGGACCGCGTGGTGTCATAACAGTCAATGGAAACACAGAGCGCTCTCTCTGTACTGAGGAGCACACCGTCGCTCCGGCAAAATAGGTACAGAGCGGCCTTATCAAGCAAAACATTAATTCGGCGGCCAAGCTCCCAGACACTGTGAAACGAGTCCGGACTACTCTAAAGCAGGACAGTCCATCTCGTCAAGAGCTTGACTAGCAATTCGGCCTCCCTCCCAGTCCCGACCAAATGGCAGCATTCGTACCGTGCGTACATAACTACGCACTCAAAATACCATGGGCATAGACGGAGGCACAACTAGATCATGGTCCATAATACGGCTCAACCTCCCCTGGACCCACATATTTTCAATATTTCTTTATCTTTTCAGGTTTCTCTTTTCTAGGCCTTTCAGGGTGGCCTGATTGTTGGACCCATCAAGGGACGGATACACCAAGACGGCAAGAAGCATTGACGTATAAGGGAATTTCCAGGTAGTCTCTTTAAAGGATTGTTATGCCTGTTTTAAGGACCCGCACGCAGCTCTCCTACGAAAATAGCCATGTTGCTTATCGCACTACTCGTACAAATATGCTTTGACGTATTAATCAAATTACAATAAAACAGTTTGCGGCTCAGTTTACGTAGCACTAACTTGCTATTTCACTCTATTTCGTTATTCTTATCGATTGCACCCGTACACTTTGGGACGCTCTAAATTAGCTAGGGGCTTCATTACACCCCATAATACGGCAACAAAGTCCGAACACTTTTTTACAGTATAGTTCGGCACCCCGAACTTTAGCATTATATGCATCGGCTCCGAATCAGGTCTTTGGTCAATAGTTCGGTTGCCCGGATCCTGTGCTTACTACCTTACGTTCCGCTATATCGGCTAGGGTAGTAAAGGGAGAACTACCACGGTTGTGTCCTGGTTCATCCGGATGAGCACCTCAGTAGAGAAAGCCAAAAACTGACTGTCATGATGCGGCGTGAGCCGGTCAGCTGTTCGAGAGGTTACAAATCTTTTGCGATTTTTTCCACATTATGCGATGAACCGGTTTTTATCTGATCAGGTGTTTACAGTACCCCAAGTTTGGACTTACAAACACTACGGGCAGCGCCTAAATTTCTATTGTCAAACTCCTATGGCTAAGTGAGGGTGATAAAGCCACATAGTCCGATTGCCTGGTTCGTTGCGCTAAACACTTCCTTTAAGGACCAAACTCTGGGATAAAGAGTGTTTAGATTCATCCCGAACACCCCCATACTTCCTACGTGGAGGCTAAAACCGACGACTGGCCAACTCTCAGATTTAACAAAACGGCCGCACAGGAGGTAAAATTTTAAATAACAAGCATTATATTACATAACAGTTCTGTTTCATAATGCGGGAAGGGGCAATATGAATGATTTCATTCAAAAATAATATCTTTTGAACACTGCCCCTCTACAATGCGGGATCCCTTCAGGACATCTTCAAAATACCGCTCGGGCGTGTAGTGCTCCTTGCCCGGGGGCGGTCCCTCGGTCGCAAGTTTCACGGCGTCCATCCTCGCCCACTGTATCCTGACTCAGGCGAAGGCCATTCGCATGCCTTCGATGCAGACTGACCGCTTGATGGCATCAAGCCGAGGGCAGGCATTCACCAGTCGCTTCACGAGTCCGAAGTAGCTGTTGGGTATGGCTTCGGCAGGCCATAGCCAGATCATTAAATCCTTCATGGCTAGTTAGGCCGTCCTATGCAGTTTGACCAGCTATTTTAGCTGATCGCTAAAGGGCACCGATGTTCTGGCGCAAGTTATTGCGACCAAAACAGATTCTCCATGGAGCTCCCCTCTTCGGCTCGGAAGAACTCCGCAACATCTGAAATGTTGCGTGGCAGATCCGCAAACGCCCCTGGAGAACTCCAAATCCGGGTCAGTAAGAGGAACCTTTTCTTCACATATTTGCTCTGCATAATAAAGGCCTTATCCGCTGTGATTTTTCTGGTCTCCTAGACTTCATGGAGGGCGCCCTGGGCTTCAACCCGGGCATCGTGTGCGCTTTGGCGGGCCTTGGAAAGTTCGGACTCTTGATCTACAATGTTGCGCTCCAAGCACTCGCATTTCTTTACGGCATCCTGGAGCTCCTGCTGGACCTCAACGACCCTGGCCTCATGCTTTTCATGGGCGGCTTGTTCCTTGGCTGCTCTCTCCTGGGCCTCGGCCAGTGCCTTCTTGAGGGTATCCACCTTGGTCGCCGCCCCTAATAAATATCATGGCACTTTAGTCAGCACAAATCATTCATCTTTCCTGAATATAGACAAGGTTATTGCATACCTTGAATGTCTTCCAGCTGTTTCTTCACACGGCTGAGCTCTTCCTCGGTCCGCTCCAGACTCTGCTTCAGTCAGGAGACCTCAGCAGCATGAGAAGTCGCAGCCAGCAACGACGCCTGTTTATTCATATAGACATGTCAGGTTTGGTCTCCTACGAAAATTATTTGATCCTCGGTTCGGCTTTTCTTTCCGAACATCAGACAGAGTCTCAGGGGCTAGTGTCTATACTGTGACATTCTTTTCACATAATTGTGTTGCTTACCTCAAAACCTGTTAGAAGGCTTGTGCGGGATTCGGTCAGTCCGCTCTTCGCGGATTGAATCCTCTCAACCACCGTACCCATAAGGGTACTGTGTTCCTCAACAATGGAAGCACTTCGCAGCGCTTCCATTAGAGTGTCCAGTGCCTCTGGATGGACAGAGGTCACCGCTGGAATAGGCGCACCTCCTTCTTTTGAAAAAGGTTGCTTGCCTGATTCCGGAGCCGTACAGGTCTCCGAAATTATATTCGGCTGGGGGCCGAATTGGATATGGCCCCCACCACCAGTATCCATGGGGATTTGCTCCCCCGTGTGTCCGGCGGCCAAGGTTTCACCCTTTGGCGCCGCCTTGACGGCCTCCTACATTACTCCCTTGCCTGGGGTCCTTCGGGACAACACCTCGGTGTCATCCACGACCTTGGGAGAGGAGGCCGTCGGAAGGGACCCGTTGTCCATCACCTTCGGGTCCAGCGAATTCCCCGTTGATGAGGATCGCTGGAGGACAAAACAGGTCAGGCTATAACACATGATTTGACATGTTAAAACCATGAAGGCCAGATATATGAGTGCATCTTCGAGTACTTACGATGCGGCCAGAGGCTTATCCTTGGGGCGCCATTCCGAGTTGTTGTTGGTGTCCACTGTGGAGTTGTCCAGGAGGGAAGCCTTTCCCTTCTTGGACGCGTTGGCCTCCAGACGTGTGGAGGTCGTCTTTTTCTTTCTCCCCCCCCCTCAGGGGGGAATGGCTTTCTTCTTCCTCCTCTTCCTCGTCATCCTCGGCGGCGGAGGAATGAGTCTCGGCGTCTCCGGACGTCATGTCCGAATTGCCCTTATGACGGGTGTCGGTGTCAAAACCGGCGGATCTCGGGTAGGGGGTCCCGAACTGTGTGTCTAGGCGGATGGTAACAGGAGACAAGGGACACGATGTTTTTACCCAGGTTCGGGCCCTCTCGATGGAGGTAAAACCGTACTCCTGCTTGATTAATATTGATGATATGGGTAGTACAAGAGTAGATCTACCACGAGATCAGAGAGGCTAAACCCTAGAAGCTAGCCTATGGTATGATTGTTGTTCGTCCTACGGACTAAAACCCTCTGGTTTATATAGACATCGGAGAGGGCTAGGGTTACACAGAGTCGGTTACAATGGGAGGAGATCTACATATCCGTATCGCCATGCTTGCCTTCCACGCCAAGGAAAGTCCCATCCGGACACGGGACGAAGTCTTCAATCTTGTATCTTAATAGTCCAGGAGTCCGGCCAAAGGTTATAGTCTGGTCATCCAGACACCCCCTAATCCAGGACTCCCTCAGTAGCCCCTGAACCAGGCTTCAATGACGACGAGTCCGGTGCGCAAATTGTCTTCGGCATTGCAAGGCGGGTTCCTCCTCCGAATACTTCATAGAAGATGTTTGAACACAAGGATAGTGTCCGGCTTTGCAAAATAAGTTTCACATACTACCTAGAGAGAATAATACTTATACAAATCTAATCTGCTGACATATTCCGCAGCGTGACATCATGCCACGGCCAAGCCTTTATTCGAATTATTTTACTGTCCCACCTCAGCGCGTTTAGCGAGGCGGTTTCCTTGGTACGTCTTGTCAAAGCAGAGATCGTGTCCCCTTATTCCGGGATTCTCATTAATACGGGCGTGGGTAACCCAACCATGCCATTAATCACGGCGCTTGGGAGATAAGCGAGTTTTACCAGGCTCGCGGGGGCACATAGTTTCGTCCGCCCATATAAGGGGATAAGGATCCACCCTTTCCATCTACGCCTTCTTCCTCCTTTGCTTATCCATTTCCGTGCACTCGAGCTCCAACGCCCAAGTCTGCACTTCCCACCTCAACCTTCTCCAACCATGTCCGGAGCGGGAGGTAGGTGGATGGCCTCCTCCGTCACGGAGGAGCACATCAAAAAGTTGAGGAAAGTCAGATACTTGTCCAACGACATCGCGCACCGGCTCCCAGATGAGGGGCAGCTCATCCCCACCCCTAGGCCCCACGAGAGGGTGGTGTTTCTCCCCCATTTCCTCCGCGGACTGGGCTTCCCACTCCATCCATTTGTCTGGGGGCTCATGTTCTACTACAGCCTGGATTTCCACGATCTGGCCCCGAACTTTATCCTCAACATCTCGGCGTCCATCATCGTGTGCGAGGTCTTCCTCCGCATCAAGCCCCACTTCGGCTTATGGCTAAAGACCTTCAATGTCAAGCCGAAGGTAGTGGGCGGCGGGCAAGCGGAGTGCGGAGGCGCCATGGTGGGAAAGATGCCCAACGTTACATGGCTCAAGGTCTCCTTTGTCGAAACCATCAAAGGGTGGCAATCGGGGTGGTTCTACATCACCGAGCCGCGCGACCCTGAATGGGCAGCGGCCCCCGAATTCTGATCTGGCATCCCCACACGGCTCACCTCTTGGAAAGAGACGGGCCTGTCGTGGGGTAATTCGGAAGAGGTGACCGGACTCCAAACCTGCATCCAAAACCTGGTGGACAAGAAGGTTAAACTTGTCACCATAGTCCAGGTCATGCTCTTCCGCCGGATCCTCCCGTGTCAACGACGGGCTTTTAACTTGTGGGAATTCGACCCGGCCCAGCACCAAACTTTGTCCAGGCTCTTCGACACAACGCACGAAGATGCCTGGAAGGTGCTATTCAAGGGCTTCGAGGTTCACCCTCCCATTACCGAGGATCGCGGATTCTGCGCGAAGCGCCAAGCCAGCGCGGTAAGCTTATTTTACCCATTATAGGATACTTATTTTTCATAGTTTGACTCTATGCGGGATCTAAGCTCCCATTCCTTTAACAGGACTGGCAGAAGAAGTCCGGATAGATCGACTGTCTGGCTCCTTTGCCCGAAGGGCCAGCAGATGCCTGCTTGGCGAAGCTGCTGGTCCCGGCACCTCACGTGGTGCCGGAGAAGAAGGCCAAGAAGAAGGCCATGGGAACTCGAAAGAGTTCCCGGCGCCTGGTAGTGTCAGATTCCTCGTCTGATGACTCCAAAGCACACTCCTCCCACGAAGGCGAGGAGGAGGAAGAAGAGGCCTCTCCCCCTCCAATGGGGGGAGGAAAGAAAAGGAAGGCCACCCCAACTAGGGGGGCCGGAGGCTCCAAGAAGGGAAAAACCCTTCTCCCGGACTACTCCACCAACGTCGACGACGGCAAAGAGGAGTGGCCATCCGGGGCCTGGCATCTTGAGCTTGAGGTATGCGTAGTGCGGCACTGCATTGAACTTTGCAAATGCAGTTCGTCCGAGCAGGGCGTGATAGCCACTGCGGAACGGGACTATGTCGAAGATTAACTCCTCACTTCGGAAATTATCCGGGGATCCGAAGACCACTTCGAGTGTAACTGAGCCTGTACAGTTGGCCTCTACACCTGGTATGACGCCTTTAAAGGTCGTCTTTGTGGGTTTAATCCTTGAAGGATCTATGCCCATTTTTCGCACTGTATCCTGATAAAGCAGGTTCAGGCTGCTGCCCCGTCCATAAGGACTCTAGTGAGGTGAAATCCGTCAATGATTGGGTCTAGAACCAATGCGGCGAATCTGCCGTGGCGGATGCTAGTGGGGTGGTCCCTTTGATCAAAAGTGATCGGGCAGGAGGACCATGGGTTGAACTTTGGGGCGACTGGCTCCAACGCATATACGCCCCTGAGCGCACGCTTCCGTTCCCTTTTGGGGATGTGGGTTGCGTATATCATGTTCACCGTCCGCACTTGTGGGGGAAAGACCTTCTGTCCCCTA
Organism: Triticum aestivum; assembly: GCF_018294505.1. NCBI lineage: Eukaryota > Viridiplantae > Streptophyta > Magnoliopsida > Poales > Poaceae > Triticum > Triticum aestivum. Next base: position 592,613,353 of record NC_057798.1, on the reverse strand, counting down.
TTGTTCGGCGGCCGGGGTTCCTCCTCGTCATCGCTATGCAGCCCCTGGTCTCTGTTTTCAGCTCTTAACTTGCCTGCCTACTTGAACACCCAACAATCCATGTTGGTGTGATTGGCTGGTTTTTCGGGGGTGCCGTGTATCTGACACAAGCGATCGAGTATTCAGTCCAAATTGGACGGGCCCGGAGTACTTCTTTTGAATGGCTTTTTCCGCTGACCGGGTTTAGAGCCTCGGAATCCGGAGTTAACTGTTGTATCCTCCGCATTGTCACCGTTAATGCGGCGCTTGTGTTTGTTGCGATGCGACCTGCCATTGTTGTCCTTGGTATCCAAATTACCAGGGCTCTTGGTCATGTTATTACTACAAGCTAGCCAGCTATCTTCTCCCGCGCAAAAGCGGGTCATGAGTGTTGTGAGGGCTGCCATGGATTTCGGCTTTTCCTGTCCTAGGTGTCGGGCAAGCCATTCGTCACGGATGTTATGTTTGAAGGTTGTGAGGACCTCTGCATCCGGACAGTTAACTATTTGATTTTTTTTCTTGGTTAAGAACCGTGTCCAGAATTGTCTGGCCGATTCCTCTGGCTGCCGAATGATGTGGCTTAGGTCATCGGCATCTGGTGGTCGCACATAGGTGCCCTGAAATTGTCAAGGAATGCGGCTTCCAGGTCCTCCTAGCAACCAATTGACTCTGCTGGCAAGCTGTTAAGCCAATGCCGAGCTGGTCCTTTAAGCTTGAGTGGGAGGTATTTGATAGCGTGTAGATCATCACCGCGGGCCATGTGGATATGAAGGAGATAATCCTCGATCCATACCGCAGGATCTGTTGTGCCATCATATGATTTGATGTTTACGGGTTTAAAACCCTCGGGGATTTGATGATCCATTACTTCGTCTGTGAAGCATAGTGGGTGTGTGGCACCTCTGTGCTAGGCTATATCACGACGTAGCCCAGATGAGCTTTGTCTGATGTGTTTGGCCTGGCCGTATTTGCCATATCCGGAGTGACGGTTGTCGTCATGTGTCATGGGGTGCCCACGCGATCCGTAGATCGATCTTGTTTGCCTTGCCTTGTCCTCCAATATGTCTTGTAGGTCCGGCGCACTTCCCCGTGCCTTGGTATAGCGGCGCCGGTGTGCGGCTTGAATTGATGGCCGAGAGGCTTCTCTGTCGCGGCCACGAGGTGGCCGGTCGGCCGCGTCGTGCGCCGGTGATGTAGGTTTAGTTTCTTCCTCCTCTAATCGGGGTAGCAGCCTGCGCTTTGGGTAGCTCTTGGAGGGGCATTCGAGTTCATACTCTTCAGCCACAAGGACTTCAGTCCATCGATCGGCTAGCAAGTATTGGTCAGCTCTAAGTTGCTGCAGTTTTTTCTTGAGGCTGCTTGCCGTGGCCATAAGCCTGCGTTTAAAACGCTCTTGTTCGACGGGATCCTCAGGCACGACAAATTCGTCGTCATCAAGGCTTGCCTCGTCTTCGGAGGGAGGCATGTAATTATCGTCCTCGGCCTCTCTGTGTGCCGCTCTCTCATGAGGGCTGGCTTCTCCATCCTCTTGTGCTGAATCCTGCTGGAGGGGGTTGTCTTCGGCACTGTCCGGGGTGTTATTATCTCCCGTGCCGGAATCGCCGTTTTTGCTATGGCGGGATTTAGAGTGGCGCCGCTGACGCTGGCGCTTAGGCTGTTTCTTGGAGGGGTCATCCTCCGTTGTTCCATCGCCATTCCCTTCTTTTGGGGTGTCCACCATGTATATGTCATATGACGAGGTGTCTTTCCATTGCCCTATAGGCGCTGGTTCTTGGTCGTCTCCTTCATCGGCGTCCATACCGTCGATGTCTTCAGAGTCGAAGTCGAGCATGTCGGTTAAATCATCGACAGTGGCTACGAAGTGGGTGGTGGGTGGGCTTCGAATTTCCTCGTCGTCCGCATCCCAACCTTGCTGACCATAGTCCAGCTAGGGCTCTCCTGATAAAGAGAGAGACTATAGTGAATTCAGAATGTCGCCAAAGGGTGAGTGCTGAAAGATGTCCGTGGCGGTGAACTCCTTATCGGCGCCCAGTCGGGTTCGATCGACAGGGGTGCGGAAGGTTCGGAGTTCGGAAAGGAGTCCGGCACCTTGGAGTCGCGAGCTTCACGAAGGACAAGACTAGTGTTCAGCTCGATCGCCGTAGACATTGCAGCCCCCGAGGCGGTGTCCAGCCACCAGTCCTTGATCGGCGCAGTCAGCTCCGAGCTAAGGGTCGGAGCGGACACTGGGGCGGCCTTCTGGGCACTATCCGGCGGCAGAGCTAGATCATGCCCATCGTGATGGTGCGGCGCGCTCGGCTGTGGCTCGAACCCGTCGAAGATCAAGTCTCCGCGGATGTCAGCCGTGTAGTTCAAACTTCCAGACCTGACCTGATGGCCAGGGGCGTAGCTTTCGATCTGCTCCAGATGGCCAAGCGAATTGGCCCGCAGTGCAAAGCCGCCGAATACGAAGATCTGTCCGGGGAGAAAAGTCTCACCCTGGACCGCATCGTTGTTGATGATCGGAGAAGCCATCGGGCCTAAAGGTGACGACACAGAGGAACTCTCAATGAAAGCACCAATGTTGGTGTCAAAACTGGCGGATCTCGGGTAGGGGGTCCCGAACTGTGCGTCTAGGCGGATGGTAACAGGAGACAAGGGACACGATGTTTTTACCCAGGTTCGGGCCCTCTTGATGGAGATAAAACCCTACTCCTTCTTGATTAATATTGATGATATGGGTAGTACAAGAGTAGATCTACCACGAGATCAGAGAGGCTAAACCCTAGAAGGTAGCCTATGGTATGATTGTTGTTCGTCCTATAGACTAAAACCCTCTGGTTTATATAGACACCGGAGAGGGCTAGGGTTACACAGAGTCGGTTACAGTGGGAGGAGATCTACATATCCGTATTGCCAAGCTTGCCTTCCACGCCAAGGAAAGTCCCATCCGGACACGGGACGAAGTCTTCAATCTTGTATCTTCATAGTCCAGGAGTCCGGCCAAAGGTTATAGTCCGGTCATCCGGACACCCCCTAATCCAGGACTCCCTCAACGGGGGTCACCTCTGGTCCCCTTGGCCTTCTTCTCCGGCGCTTGATAGGGCGCCGGAACCAGCATCTTCGTCAGAAGTGGAATTGTTGGGTCTTCGAGTAGCGGAGCCGGACAGTGAATCCACTCCGCCTTGTTTGTCCAGCCCTGAGAGAATCAGTAGGAAGGCTTAGGCTTGTTCCTCGAGTATGCAAGTAAAGGGTACACCTTGAAAACATGGAAAAACTTACCGGGCTAGCGGTTTGGACCAAGTCGTGCCCGCGGTCCTCGGTCGTCTCCGGCCACGTCTTGTTGGACTTGTAAAGCACCTTCCATATATCTTCGTGCGTAGTGCCGAAGAACTGCAGCAAGGTCTGGTGCTTGGCTAGATCGAACTCCCACAAATGGCAAGTCCGGCTTTGGCACGGAAGGATCCGGCAAACAAGCATCACCTAGATCACATTGACAAGCTTGATATTTTTGTCTATCATGCTCTTGATGCGTGTCTGAAGCACTATCAGCTCGTCCAACAAAGACCAGTCCATGCCCTTCTCTGGCCAAGAGGTGAGCCGCATCGGGGCTCCGGACCAAAATTCAGGAGCCGCGGCCCAGGTGGTGTCGCGCGGCTCTGTGATGTAGAACCACTGCTGTTGCCACCCTTTAACGGTCTCCACGAAGGTACCTATTGGCCATGTGACGTTGGGCGTCTTGCTCACCATGGCGCCTCCGCACTCTGCGTGTTTGCCACCCACCACCTTCGGCTTCACATTGAAGATCTTTAGCCACAATCCGAAGTGGGGTGGGATGCGGAGGAAAGCCTCGCACACGACAATGAATGTCGAGATGTTGAGGAAAGAATTTGGGGCTAGATCATGGAAATCTAGCCCGTAGTAGAACATGAGTCCGTGGAAGAATGGGTGGAGAGGAAATCCCAGCCCGCGGATGAAGTGGGGGATGAACACTACCCTATCATGGGGCTCTGGAGTGGGGACGATCTGTCCCTTGGCCAGAAGCCGGTGGGCGATTTCCTTGGCCAAATACCCAGCCTCCCGGACTTCGTAATGTCCTTCTCCTTGAAGGAGGAGGCCATCCAGTTGCCCTACGCTCCGGATCCAGACATGGTTGGAGTGCTTCCTTGGGGCGGAAAAAATGAGAACTTGGGCGCTGGAGCTCGAGAATGGGGGAGGCAGAGAGAGAGAAGGCGTGGGTGAAAGAGGTGAATCCTTATCTCTTTATAAAGGCAGTGAATATCAAGCGCTTCCCCGCTCGCCCTAAAAACTTGCCTATCCCCAAGGGCCGTGCATACAATACGGTGGGATTACCCATGCCCATATTGATGAGAATTTCATAATAAGGGGACATGATCTCCGCTTTGACAAGACGTGCCAATGAAACCGCATCTCGAAATATGGAGCGACATGCTAAAAAACGGTTCGAAATAATGGCCGGGTGGCAATGTGATGTCACGCTACAAAAAGTTGTCAGCAGATTGGACTCGTGAAATATTATACTCTCTACGGTTGTGTGTGGAATTTGTTTTGCAGAGCCGGACATGATTCTTGTGTTCAAAGACTATTTTGGAGTATTCAGAGAAGGAACCCGCCTTGCAATGCCGAAGACAATCTGCGTGTCGGACACCTCGTCATTGAAGCCTGGTTTAGGGGCTACTGAGGGAGTCTTAGAATAAGGGGTCCTCGAACGGCCGGACTATGTAGCATGGGTCGGGCTGATGGGTTGTGAAGATACAAGACCGAAGATTCTCTCCCGTGTCCGGATGGGACTCTCCTTGGCGTGGAAGGCAAGCTTGGCGCCCAGATATAAAGATTCCTTTCTCTGTAACCGACTTTGTACAACCCTACTTCTCTCCGGTGTCTATATAAACCGGAGGGCTTAGTCCATAGAGGCAATCACAATCATAATCATACAGGCTAGACTTCTAGGGTTGTAGCCATTACGGTCTCGTGGTAGATCAACTCTTGTAATACTCATATTCATCAAGATCAATCAAGCAGGAAGTAGGGTATTACCTCCATAGAGAGGGCCCGAACCTGGGTAAACATCACGTCCCCCGCCTCCTCTTACCATCAACCTTAGACGCACAGTTCGGGACCCCCTACCCGAGATCCGCCGGTTTTGACACCGACATGGACCAACCTTAGATGATCGCGTTCATGAGACCGGTTCCACCGACACACATGCAACTAGTTTTGCATAAAGGTGGCTGGCGGGTGTCTGTTTCTCCAACTTTAGTTGAATCGAATTTGACTATGGCTGGTCCTTGTGAAGGTTAAAACAGCAAACTTGATAAATCACCGTTGTGGTTTTTGTACCGTAGGTATGTACGGTTCATGCTAGCAGCCCGTAGCAGCCACGTAAAACTTGCAACAAACAAAGTAGAGGACGTCTAACTTGTTTTTGCAGGGTATGTGGTGATGTGATATGGTCAAGGCATGATGTGATATAAGATTGTTGTATGAGATGATCATATTTTGTAACAAGTTATCGGCAACCGGCAGGAGCCATATGGTTGTCGCTTTATTGTATGAAATACATGCACTATGTAATTGCTTTACTTTATCACTAAGCGGTAGCGATAGTCGTAGAAGCAATGGTTGGCGAGATGACCACGATGCAACAATGGAGATCAAGGTGTCAAGCCTGTGACGATGGAGATCATGACGTTGCTTCGGTGATGGAGATCATGAGCACAAGTTGATGATGGCCATATCAAGTCACATTTTTTTATTGCATGTGATGTTTATCTTTTATGCATCTTATTTTTCTTAGTACGGCAGTAGCATTATAAGATGATCCCTCACTAAAATTTCAAGGTATAAGTGTTCTCCCCGAGTATGCACCGTTGCGAAAGTTCTTCGTGCTGAGACACCACGTCATGATCGGGTGTGATAAGCTCTATGTTTAAATACAATGGGTGCAAGCCAGATTTGCACACGCAAAATACTCGGGTTAAACTTGACGAGCCTAGCATATACAGATATGGCCTCGGAACACTGGAGACCGAAAGGTCGAACGTGAATCATATAGTAGGTATGATCAACATAGTGATGTTCACCATTGAAGACTACTCCATCTCACTTGATGATCGGACATGGTTTAGTTGACTAGAAGGATGTCTATCTATGTGGGAGTTCTTAAGTAATATGACTAATTGAACTTAATTATCATGAACTAATTCCTGATAGTTTTTGCATATCTATGTTGTAGATCAATGGCCCGTGCTACCATTCCTTTGAATTTTAATGCATTCCTAGAGAAAGCTAAGTTGAAAGATGATGGCGGCAACTACACGGACTGGGTCCGTAACTTGAGGATTATCCTCATTGCTGCACAGAAGAATTATGCCCTTGATGCACCGCTCAGTGTACCACCTGCCCCAGCAACTGCAGACATTGTGAATGACTGGCAGTCGCGTGTTGATGACTACTCATTAGTTCAGTGTGCCATGCTTTACGGCTTAGAACCGAGACTTCAAAGACGTTTTGAATGTCATGGACCATATGAGATGTTCCAGAAGTTGAAATTAATATTTCAAGCAAATGCCTGAGTTGAGAGATATGAAGTCTACAACAAGTTCTATAGCTGCAAGATGGAGGAGAGCAGTTTTATTAGTGAGCACATACTTAGAATGTCTGGGTACCATAACACTTGACTCAGCTGGGAGTTAATCTTCCAGATGATTCTGTCATTGACAGAGTTCTTCAATCACTGCCACCAAGCTACAAAGGCTTCGTGATGAACTACAATATGCAAGGGATGGAAAAGACTATTCCTGAGCTCTTCGCGATGCTAAAGGCCGCGGAGGTAGAAATCAAGAAGGAACATCAAGTGTTGATGGTTAACAAGACCACTAGTTTCAAGAAAAAGGGCAAGGGTAAAAAAGGGGAACTTCAAAAAGACTGACAAGCAAGTTGTCACTCGCGGGAAGAAACCCAAGTTTGGACCCAAGCCTGAAACTGAGTGCTTCTACTGCAAAGGGACTGGTCACTGGAAGCGGAATTGCCCCAAGTGTTTGGCGAATAAGAAGGATGACAAGGTGAACAAAGGTATATGTGATATACATGTTATTGATGTGTACCTTACTAATTCTCGTAATAGTGCCTGGGTATTTGATACCGGTTCGGTTGCTCATATTTGTAACTCGAAGTAGTGAGTATGGATTAAACGAAGATTGGCTAAGGACAAGGTGACGATGCACGTCGGAAATGGTTCCAAGGTTGATGTGATCGCCGTCGGCACCCTACCTCTACATCTACCTTCGGGATTAGTTTTAGACCTGAATAATTATTATTTGGTGCCAGCGCTGAGCATGAACATTTTTTCTGGATCTTGTTTAGTGTGAAACGGTTATTCATTCAAATCAGAAAATAATGGTTCTTCTATTTATATGAATAATATTTTTTATGGTCATGCACCCTTGAAGAGTGGTCTATTTTTGTTGAATCTTGATCGTGATGATACACATATTCATAATATTGATGCCAAAAAATGCAAAGTTGATAATGATAGTGCAACTTATTTGTGGCACTGTTGTTTGGCTCATATCAGTGTAAAGTGCATGAAGAATCTCCATAAAGATGGACTTTTGGAATCACTTGATTATGAATCATTTGATACTTGCGAACCGTGCCTTATGGGCAAGATGACTAAAACTCCGTTCTCCGAAACAATGGAACAAGCTAGTGACTTATTGGAAATAATACATACCGATGTATGTGGTCCGGTGAGTGTTGATGCTCATGGCGGGTATCGTTATTTTCTGACCTTGGCAGATGATTTGAGCAGATATGGGTATATCTACTTAATGAAACACAACTCTGAAACATTTGAAAAGTTCAAAGAATTTCAGAGTGAAGTGGAGAATCATCATAACAAGAAAATAAAGTTTCTACGATCTGATCGTGGAGGAGAATATTTGATTTACAAGGTTGTCCTTCATTTAAAACAATGTGGAATAGTTTCACAGCTCACGCCACCTGGAACACCACAGTGTAATGGTGTGTCTGAATGTCGTAACCGCACTTTATTGGATATGGTCCGATCTATGATGTCTCTTAGCGATTTACCACTATCATTTTGGGGCTATGTATTAGAGACAACTGCATTCACTTTAAATAGGGCACCGTCAAAATCCGTTGAGACAACACCGTATGAACTATGGTTTGGTAGTAAACCTAAGTTGTCGTTTCTTAAAGTTTGAGGATGTGATGCTTATGTCAAAAGGCTTCAGCCCGATAAGCTCGAACCCAAATCAGAGAAATGTGTCTTCATAGGATACCCTAAGGAAACAATTGGGTACACCTTCTACCACAAATCCGAAGGCAAGATTTTTGTTGCTAAGAACGGAACCTTTCTAGAGAAGGAGTTTCTCTCGAAAGAAGTGAGTGGGAGGAAAGTAGAACTTGATGAGGTAATTGTACCTGCTCTCAATTTGGAAGGTAGTTCATCCGAGAAATCTGTTCATGTGATGCCTACACCAATTGGAGAGGAAGCTAATGATAGAGATCATGAAACTTCAGATCAAGTTACTATAGAACCTCGTAGGTCTGGCAGAGCATGATCTGCACCAGAGTGGTACGACAATCCTATTCTGGAGGTCATGTTACTTGACCATGACGAATCTACGAACTATGAAGAAGCTATGATAAGCCCAGTTCCAATAAATGGCTTGAGGCCATGAAATCTGAGATAGGATCCATGTATGAGAACAAAGTGTGGACTTTGGTGGATCTTTCCAATGATCGGCGACCCATAGAGAATAAATGGATCTTCAAGAAGAAGACTGACGCTGACGGTAATGTTACTGTCTATACAGCTCGACTTGTTGCAAAGGGTTTTCGATAAGTTCAAGGAGTTGACTACGATGAGAAGTTCTCACCCGTAGTAATGCTTAAGTCTGTCTGAATCATGTTAGAAATTGCCGCATTTTATGTTTATGAAATCTGGCAAATGGATGTCAAAACTGCATTCCTTAATGGATTTCTTAAAGAAGGGTTGTATATGATGCAACCAGAAGGTTTTGTCGATCCTAAAGATGCTAACAAAGTATGCAAGCTCCAGCGATCCATTTATGGACTGGTGCAAGCATCTCGGAGTTGGAATATACGCTTTGATGATGTGATCAAATCATATGGTTTTATACAGACTTTTGGAGAAGCCTGTATTTACAAGAAAGTGAGTGGGTGCTCTAAAGAATTTCTAATATTATATGTGGATGACATATTGTTGATTGAATATGATGTAGAATTTCTGGATAGCATAAAAGGATACTTGAATAAAAAAATTCAATGAAAGACCTCGATGAAGCTGCTTACATATTGGGCATCAAGATCTATAGAGATAGATCAAGACGCTTGATAGGACTTTCACAAAGCACATACCTTGATAAAGTTTTGAAGAAGTTCAAAATGGATCGGTCAAAGAAAGGGTTCTTGCCTGTGTTACAAGGTGCGAAGTTGAGTTAGACTCAATGCCCGTCCATTGCAGAAGATAGAGAGAAAATGAAAGTCATTCGCTATGCCTCAGCCATAGGTTCTATCATGTATGCTATGTTGTGTACCAGACCTAATGTGTGCCTTGCTATAAGTTTAGCAGGGAGGTACCAAAGTAATCCAGGAATTGATCACTGGACAGCGGTCAAGAACATCCTAAAGTACCTGAAAAGGACTAGGGATATGTTTCTCATTTATGGAGGTGACAAAGAGCGTGTCGTAAATTGTTGCGTTGACGCTAGCTTTGACACTGATCCGGGTGGTTCTAAGTCACAATTCGGATACGTATTTTTATTGAATGGTGCAGTTGTGAGTTGGTGCAGTTCCAAGCAGAGCGTCGTGGTGGGATCTATGTGTGAAGCGGAGTACATAGATGCATTGGAAGCAGCAAATGAAAGAGTCTGGATGAAGGAGTTCATATCCGATCTAGGTGTAATACCTAGTGCATTGGGTCCAATGAAAATCTTTTGCGACAATACTCGAGCAATTGCCTTGGCGAAGGAATCCAGATTACACAAAAAGACCAAACACATCAAGAGACGCTTCAACTCCATCCGAGATTTGGTCAAGGAGGGAGACATAGAGATTTGCAAAATACATACGGATCTGAATGTTGTAGACCCATTGACTAAGCCTCTTCCACGAGCAAAACATGATCAACACCAAGACTTCATGGGTGTTAGATTCATTGAAATGTAATCTAGATTATTGACTCTAGTGCAAGTGGGAGACTTAAGGAAATATGCCCTAGAGGCAATAATAAAGTTGTTATTTTATATTTCCTTATTCATGATAAATGTTTATTATTCATGCTAGAATTGTATTAACTGGAAACTTGATACATGTGTGAATACATAGACAAAACTACGTGTCCCTAGTATGCCTCTACTAGACTAGCTCGTTGATCAAAGATGGTTAAGTTTCCTAGCCATGGACATGAGTTGTCATTTGATAACGGGATCACATCATTGGTGTAATGATGTGATGGCCAAGACCCATCCGTTAGCTTAGCATAATGATCCTTCAGTTTTATTGCTATTGCTTTCTTCATGTCAAATATATATTCCTCCGACTATGAGATTATGCAACACCCGGACACAGGAAGAATTCCTTGTGTTCTATAAAACGTCACAACGTAACTAGGTGATTATAAAGATGCTCTACAGGTATCTCCGAAGGTGTTTGTTGGGTTGGCATAGATCGAGATTAGGATTTGTCACTCCGAGTATCGGAGAGGTATCTCTGGGCCCTGTCGGTAATGCACATCATATGAAGCCTTGCAAGCAATGTGACTAATGAGTTAGTTGCGGGATGATGCACTATGGAACGAGTAAAGTGACTTGCCGGTAACGAGATTGAACTAGTTATAGAGATACCGATGGTCGAATCTCGAGCAAGTAACATACCGATGACAAAGGGAATAGATATGCTGACATTGCGGTTCGACCGATAAAGTAGAATATGTGGGAACCAATATGAGCATCCAGGTTCCGCTATTGGTTATTGACCGGAGAGGTGTCTCGGTCATTTCTACATAGTTCTCGAACCTGTAGGGTCTGCATGCTTAACTTTTGATGATGATTGGTATTATATGGGTTATGTGTTTTGGTGACCGAAGGTTGTTCGGAGTCCCGGATAAGATCACAGACATGAAGAGGAGTCTCGAAATGGTCGAGAGGTGAAGATTGATATATTGGAAGGTTACATTCGGACACCGGAATGGTTTCGGATATTTTTCGGAGTACCGGGGGTTATCGGAACCCCCCCGGGGAGTAATGGGCCAACATGGGCCACGGAAGAGAGAGGGGGCAGCCGACAAGGGGTGGTCGCCCCCCTTCCCCCCCCCATGGGAGTCCGAATTGGACTAGGGGAGGGGGCGGCGCCCCCCTTTCCCTCTCCCACTCCCTCTCCCTTCCCCCTTTGCCACTCCGGAAAAGGAAAGGGGAATCCTACTAGGACTGGGAGTCCTAGTATGACTCCCACCATGGCGCGCCCCTCTAGGTCGGCCGCCTCCTCCCCTCCTCCTTTATATACGGGGGCAGAGGGCACCCCAAAGGACAACAGTTATTATCTTAGCCATGTGCGGTGCCCCCCTCCACCGTTTACTCCTCCAATAGTATCATTGTAGTGCTTAGGCGAAGCCCTGTGTGGATCACATCACCAACACCGTCGTCACGCTGTCGTGCTGATAGAACTCATCGACTCCATCGACACTCTGCTGGATCAAGAGATTGAGGACGTCATCGAGCAGAACGTGTGCAAAACTTGGAGGTGTCGTATGTTCGGTACTTGATCGGTTGATTCGAGAAGACGTTCGACTACATCAAACGTGTTAAGTTAATGCTTCCGCTTTCGGTCTACGAGGGTACGTGGACACACTCTTCCCCTCTCGTTGCTATGCATCTCCTAGATAGATCTTGCGTGAGCGTAGGAATTTTTTTTGAATTGCATGCTACATTACCCAACAGCATGGCGGCCAGTACCCAGTGTTAAAGCATGCTTTGCAAGTTTGTGAGCCTCGACATTGGAGGTTCTAAATTCATGGCTAATCAAGAAGAAGAAAAACCTAGATCGATCCCTTATTTCACGCACAATTACGCCATATGAAGCCGATGTGCCTGTGTTGATTGCCTCTACCACCTTCTTGCAATCGGAAGCGACTGTTATTTTCTAAACGTACAAGTCTTCCAAGAGAGCCAGAGCTTCATGTATTGCCAGTGTTCCAAAACCTTTGGATCATCAATGTTGTTGAAAATAGAGCAGAAGCCCCCTGGAAGATCCCCGCGCCGCCGCAGCAAACCGCTGCTACTGCCCCGAGTCCACCATGCCTTGTTACCGCTACATCAGCGTTTACTTTTAGATGTTGATCCAGAGGAGGGATCCATACCGTCGGCCTTGGCCCCGGTGCAGCCCTCGCTACTGATACCGGCTGCTTCGGGAACTCAATGTCTGATAGATAGCTAGCTACAAAACCATTGCTAGCATGAGGAGATTGGAAAATGCCTTCATGAATCACCTTGCGACGTGCAGACCAGATCGCCCACAAGGTCACAATCAGGACGGTGAGCTCATCTTCCTTCAGGGCCTCTACCATGGAATGTAGCCAACGTTTTTCATTAAGGTCATGATTAGAAGACAAATGTTGCACTAAGTCCTCATTGGACAGAGCCCACGTACATCTGGAGACGGCACAGTCAAGTAGTGCATGGCACCAACTATCCTGGGCTCCGCAAATGGCACACACATCTGTTGTGGCCATGTTCCGGTGCTGGAGTACATCCCCGGTAGCCAGAGAATGTTGTGCAAGCCTCCACGCAAATACATTCAGCTTCGAGGGCACCTTCATTTTCCAGAGATCTGTCCAACCTTTCCTGTCCAGTTCTAAACTTGACAAACTTTCAGACTCCTCCAACCATGCCTCTCTACCCATCTTTATTCTGAAAATCATTTTGTACGTTGTCCTGACAGAGAAACGTCCCCGTGGGTCCTCGGCCCATGCCCAGAAGTCCTCCATCTTCCTAGAGCATATGGGGATCCTTAAAATTGCCTCGGCATCCACCGGAGTGAAGATCTGCCGAACCAACTCCTCCTTCCATGAGGCTGGCATAGCATCAATCAAGTTAGCAACATGAGAAGGTGGATTAAGCACCAGCGATGAGATTGGTCTCATAAGTCCGGATCTTGGAACCCAATTATGTTCCTGTATGCTGGTCGTACGTCCATCGTCGATCCTTCTGATTATACCTTGCTTGACAATGTCCCTCCCATCATGTATTGCTCGCCATATCTGAGAGGGGTGCGACCCCAGACCTGCCTCAAGAACAGTGCAATCAGGATGGTAAGCAGCCTTTAGGATCCGTGCACTCAAAGAGTTGGGCTCCTCTAGGCACTTCCAAGCTTGTCTTGACAGAAGATCCAAGTAAAAAATCTTGAGGTCGCGGAAGCCTAGCCCTCCCAGGTTCTTCGGCCTTGTCATAACACCCACGACACCCAGCATGGCTTCCTTCTGCCTTGCTTACTTCCCCACCAAAATTGTCTTATGGTTGATGTTATGCCTTCACAAAGCCCCCTGGGGAGTCTGAAACAAGACATGGAGAAGACTGGAATCGCCTGAGCCACGAATTTTATAAGAACCTCTTTCCCTGCCGCAGATAAAAGCTCCTCCATCCATCCTCTTATCCTTTCCTAGACTCTGTCCCGTAGATACTTGAACATGCCATTCTTAGATTACCCCACTTCTGTGGGCATCCCCAAAAATTTCTCACTGAGTGACTCATTCTGCACTGCAAGGATATCTTTGACCTGCTTCCTAGTGTCCTGTGGACACCCCTTGCTAAAGAATATTGAGGACTTATCATTGTTAACTCTTTTGTCCTGAAGCATTACAATATAGATCCAGCAGGTTTGACATCAAATTTGCACCATCAACACTAGACTTAAAAGCAACAGGCTGTCATCTGCAAATAAAAGGTGGTTCACCTCAGGAGCTATGGGAGCCATCTTAACACAACTTAGTGCTGATGATTGAGAACTAGATTTTAGTAGGCACGAAAGGCCCTCTGCTGCAAGTAAGAATAGGTAAGGGGAAATAGGATCTCCTTGTCGAATACCTCTTGTTGGTTTGAAACTCTCAAGCTTTTGTCCATTAAATAGTACTGAGAAAGATATTGATCTTACCATGCCCATAACAATATCAATCCAGGCCGAAGAGAAACCCCGCTTGATCATAATTGCTTGCAAGTAATCCCACTCTACTCTGTCATAGGCCTTCATCATATCCAACTTCAGAGCACAAAAACTGTTAGTTTTGGATCTATTTCTCTTCATAAAATGCAAGCACTCATATGCACATATTATGTTATCTGTGATTAGTCTACCAGGTACAAAGGATGATTGCTCCTCGAAGATAATATCTGGGAGAATGACTTTAATTCTGTTTGCAACCACCTTTGAGGCGATTTTGTACAGGACATTGCAGAGACTGATAGGCCTAAACTATGACAGATGAGTAGGATTTGTTACCTTAGGTATAAGGACCAAGACCGTATGATTGATGCTCTCCGGGCTTTCCTCTCCTCTAATGATGCGCATGATTACTGCAGACACCTCATCACCACAAATATCCCACTGTCGCTGGTAAAATTGTGCAGGGAAGCCATCGGGACCTGGAGCTTTGGTTGGGAACATCTGAAACAAGGCATTCTTTATTTTAGCATTTGTGTATGGCGCACATAAAATCTCGTTCATCTCTGGTGTAACCTTCCTCGGTACATGCCTCAAAACCTCGTCCATCCCTTGCGCCCCCTCAGAAGTATACAAGGTTTTGTAGAAGTCCAGTACCATGTTCTTTAATTCCAATGGATCATCTACATGAATTACGAGAGCATTTATAAGTGCCCGGATCATATTCTTCTTTCGCCTCATGCTTGCTCTCATGTGGAAGAACTTTGTATTCCTATCTCCAACCGAGAGCCATTCCAGCCGGGATCTCTGATGCCACATTAACTCTTCTCTATGGTATAGCTCCGCTAGTCTCTCGTTTAGCTTTAGCTCTGGGTAGGATGGCCTCATACGCACTGGATCATTACGCAGCAACTCAAGTTGGGTCTTTATCTACTTTATCTCTTTTCGAACACTGCCCAAAGTTTCCCTACTCCATGTAGACAAATCATTAGTTATAGACAACAGCTTATCTCGTAAGTCACCGACCCCATAACCAGCGTTCGCTGCATTCCAACTATTAGTTATTATCTCCTTCCAAGAGTCATCTGATTCCCACATCACCTCATACCTAAAAGTATTCTTGGGCTTTATATTGTTTTGTGCAGCATCCAACTTTACTAATATGGGCCCATGATCCGAGGTAGCCGAAGTTAGATGAGTCACTGGTGCTCGTGGAAAGCGAGTCACCCAGTTGGCAGAGGCCAAGGCTCGATCCAATCGCACTCGTGCATATGAGCCCCCTTCTATCTTCTTCTCAAAAGTCCAAAAGCGTCCTTCATAACCTAGGTCCATTAACATGCAGATATCAACTGTGTCTCAAAAGCCCTGAATCTGGGCATTGCTTCTGTTAGCTGCTCCTTCATGCTCGTCTGGTTGCAACACTTCGTTAAAGTCACCGAAGCAAAGCCATGGCAAGTCGCTGGTAAAACTGATTCCCTTCATGAGATCCCAAGTTTGATGCCTACGATGAGTTTGGGCCTCTCATATACACACGTTATCCGCCAAGGATCTTGACCTGGTTCCTCAATTTTCACATCAATATGATAACACGAGTCGCCCAAGATCTCAAGCTTAGTTGTATTATTCCAAAACATGCCAATACTACCACTTCTTCCCTGACTATCAATAGCACAAGATTGGTCATAACCTAGCATGCTAGCTAGCGCTTCTACACGTGCCCCACTGATCTGAGTCTCAACAATACAAAGCATGGTAGGGGTAAACTTCATCGTGAAATCGTGAATTTCTAGAACTGTCGTAGGTTTACCAGTGCCATGACAGTTCCAGCAGAACACATTCATTGGGCATGGCGGTGCCCCTCCAGGGAGCCCGCCAAATTTCTTGAAACATTATTAAAAATCGCATTGCCTTCCTGTTTTGTCCTTGCCTTTTTGGGGTCTCTCTTGATAGGTGGACTCACCATTGTGGCAACTGCTGGCACTAACACCTGTTGATTATCAGTCGAACTGGCTCCATGCCCAGAAGGAGTAGCCGAAGGGTTACTACCTCACTTTAATTACATCCTTTTCCGTGACTATTCCTCCATCACAGTATCTAAGGCAGAATCCTATCCACCATCATCCTGCAGTACCGTAGCCTTCCACATAGCGACTCCTAGGTCGACATCCTCATCAAACACCTCATGTGGCTCTGATCGGCCGCACCCCCCACTCCGTCCGCCTCTCCTTCCTCCTCGGCGGCCTCGGCTCCCACCAGGGCCTTGTCCAGATCTCATAAACCAATCAGCACGTAGCTCCTTGAAGACAAGAGCAGACGGTGGGTGAATTCCCGTGCCATACTCCTTAAACAAGTGGCCTAGCATACCACAAACCGCACACCAATCAGGTAGCTTTTCATATTTTACTCGGTAGATCTGACGCTTCGAGTTTCTGACCATAGACACTGCGTTCTTTAGAGGCTTAGTTACATCGATTCTGACCCAGACACGGTAGAAATTTCCCGCAACATCTTGGGATGGGGGTTCGGCAAACAGAACTTCCCCACCTTAGCAGCAAGGGATGGGACTAGATGAGCATACAGATCTGGAACTTCGTGTATTTGCGCCCATATCTCAACCTTATCCATCTTGCTGGTCGAGGGCTTGGTCACTCCGTCATAGGGTTTGATGATAACCGCATCTCCACGGAAGTGCCATGGGTCATCATTCATAACTCTCTCCCAGTCTCCGAGGCACGAGAATTG
The DNA here is from genome assembly GCF_018294505.1 of Triticum aestivum. NCBI lineage: Eukaryota > Viridiplantae > Streptophyta > Magnoliopsida > Poales > Poaceae > Triticum > Triticum aestivum. The sequence goes on along the minus strand of NC_057798.1, from coordinate 592,596,391 downwards.
TATTGTGTATAGATTGTCTTCCAGCGTTCTGAACTTCACCTCCTGCGCCAAGTCCCATGCCGATCTCATGTTCCGATAAAACCACGTCTGACTATAGGTTTTGGGAGTATTAACCCTAGCCAGAGCAACCCAGCGTGCAGCCTCTGGTGGTGCATCCTTCTCGTCGAAGACCACGTCATCTAGGTCCTCCTCTGTCAAACCTAGCTCTTGCATCATCCTCTCCACATCACTGACCCCCGCTTGGTCCGAGGTCTCAGCTGAAGCCATGGGGATTTCCTTACCCGTCGAAGATCGTATCGGGTATTCGGATAGGAACCCAAGTCAGTCGCTTAGCCCGCCAGCCACGCACGACTAGCGAGGAAGGATCGACAACAGGGACGGCCAAAACTACTCGACAGCGGCGGCAGATCGCCAGCGCGAGAAGAAACCCCTAAGGAGAGGGAAAAACTATAGGTGAATCCTATTTAGCGCTGCAGGCGCCGGTTACTAGTGTTTCCTGCAAACCGGCGCCTGCAGCGCAGCACCCTCTGCTACGAATGGGTCGATCCATACATCCTTTTTTTTTCTGTTTAAGAGCTCAAAAAACGTACGCCCGTGAGAATTCAAACACAGGACCTGCGGCTTCTACTCCAGCGACTAGAACCACTACGTCATGCAACGACTTGTGTGTTTTAGCTTCTTTTTCTTGTTTTTAATTGATCTTTCAGTCGCGGGAAATCCCAAACTGGGTTTTTTCAATTCGTTGGTCATTTTCCGGTGCGGTTTTATTCAGGTTTTGGTTTTCTTTTTTTCTTTTCTTTTTTTGTTCTTTTAAATGCATGTTTTTCAAAATAAATTTTCAAAATCGATGGTTTTTTCAGAACCAATGAACTCTTTTTCATATTCGGTGAACTCTTTTTCAAAATCGCTGAACTCTTTTCAAAATCATTGAACTATTTTCAAATTCGATGAACTCTTTTTCAAAATAGTTGAACTATTTTCAAATTTGATGAACTTTTTCCAAATTCGATGAACTTCTTCCCAAATTTGATGATTTTTTTCTAAATTCGATGAACTTCTTTCCAAATTCGATGAACTTTTTTCAAAATTGTTGAACTTTTTTCAAATTCGATGAACTCTTTCCAAATTTGCTGAACTTTTTTCAAAATGGATGAACATTTTATCAATTTGATGAAAAAAATTTCAAACTCAATGAACTTTTTTCAAAATCGATGGTTTTTTTCGAGTTATTGAACTTTTTCCATTTTTGGGTCGACTATTTAAAAAATTGATGAACGTTTCTCAAAACAATGAACTCTTTTTTGAAAATCGATGAACTTTTTCCAAAATATGATGAACTTTTTTCGAATCTTTGATTTTTTTTCCAAATTTTGATGAAGTTCAAATATATTGTTTTTTTTAATGACTCGTACTTAGACAAATAGAAGTGTTTCCTACTAGTACACAGCGAACTGATCTCAGCCCAGTGGTTGTCTCGTCGCGCTGTTGACCTTAGTGGCCTGAGTTCGATTCCTGGCGTCAAGTGGACTAGGCTACGGGAATAAATTTAGCACTAATTAGGCCCAGGAACTTTGCAAGTTAAAGCCCTCCAGCCCACACTAGAGAAAACAAACAGTCTTCTCGAAGCTGACGCACCACGCACGCTCGCTCGCTCGCTCTGGGTAGCCTAGGGAAGTTGGACGAAGACATCCGCACAACAGATCAGCACCGGCGCCCATGGCATAACAATCCTGCGGTGAGTCTCCTTGATTCCTTCCTTGATCTATACTGTGCAATACTAACGAACTGATCCTCGTCTGCTTGTTTTAGATGGAAATTAATCAGGTGTAGCAATTTCTTATTATATTCTCAAAAATAGGTATTGTAAAAAAAATTGAAACAAGTTTTTTTTTTGAAACAAGAGGTATTGTAAATTAGTTGCACTGATTCTATGATTTGGGTTTCAAATTTCATCCTTCGGACAACACGGCACGACTCACGCCAGATCGAAGGTATATCATCAGCTCTTGCTTGTTAGAAGGGAGAGATGGGTTTGGTGGAATATTTCGTTTGTTGTATTGCTTGAGCCTCGTGGGCATATATATAGGAGTACATGGTTATCTTGGAGTACAAGGCAAGGCAGGATCAAATCCTAGTCTATCATATACTTTCTAATAATCTTATACACAACACCCCCCCGCAGTCACAGCGGTAGCGACGCAGACGGTGAGACTGTAGAAGAATCCGAAGGCAAGCCACGGACACCCCCACAGTCGTTTGTTGTATTCGTTTGTTGTATTGCTTGAGCCTCGTGGACATATATATAGGAGTACATGGACATCTTGAAGTACAAGGCAAGGCAGGATCAAATCCTAGTCTATCATATACTTCCTAATAATCTTATACTCAACATCCCCCGCAGTCACAACGGTAGCGACGCAGACGGTGAGACTGTAGAAGAATCCGAAGGCAAGCCGACGGACACCCCCATAGTCGTGACGGTCGATGCATCGCGGAAGTCGTGGCTGGAGTGGAAACCAACAAGGTTACTCAAGCAAGGCGGTAGCCCTTTGTGTCATTTGTCGAGGTAGCCGATACGTTGGTGTAGCCGTAGTCGAGGTAGCCGTGTGAAGAATGTCGTGATCGGTGTCGAGTCGGGGTCGCCGGTGTCGAGGAAGTCGCCGTGTAGCCGTGGGCGCAAGGAGGCGCCGAGTTAGTCGTGGGCGCAGTGGTGTCGAAGTAGTGGTGCGCCAGGAAGTAGATGATGTTGACGACGCGTCGCGCCGGGGTTGCCAACCCCGGGGACACATCATAGACGAAGGCACACGTCGGTGTTGCCAGCACCGGGCCTGCGTAGACGGACGAAGACGAAGTTAACGAAGCGTCGCACCAAGCTTGTCAGGTCCGGGGACACGTCATGGACGAAGGCACGCGGCGGTGTTGCCAGCATCGGGCATGCGTAGACTGGGACCTGCACAAGTTGTACGCCATGTCGAAGAAGTCGAAGGGCCAGCAGAGAAGAAGACTCGACGACGGTTGCGGCGCCAATCGGCGTCGTGCCGATGTTGCCCACGGTTGTCGGAGTAGACGAAGTGGTCGGGGTAGATGACGGCGACGCTGTCGACGAGCTCATGCTGGACGAAGACGAACTAGGGGTGGACGGGCGGCGGCAACGGCTACAGAGGTAGCGGCGGCTGCGGCCAAAGAAGAGCGGCATCGGCGGCCTGACGGCAGCGGCGGCCTGACGGCAGCGGCGGCGGCTAAGTTAGGAGTGTGGTGGTGGTGCTCGAAGTAGGCGAAGAACCCTGACAGCGTGACGAAGACCGGCGCGGATGGTGGCGTTCCCGCGCCAAGGGAGATGGCGCGGCGCATACCATGGGAGGTCGACGCGCAGTAACGACGGAGTGGACATGCGGGCCGCGGCGCTACGGCCCGAAGGGGTGACGCAGCGGCGGCAGGCAGGTCGGGGCGACGGCAGGAAGACCTCGGGGCGGCGGCGGGGACCGCGGGCCACGGTGCTACGGCCCGAAGGGGCGGTGCAGCGACGGAGCATGGGTCGGTGCAACTGCGGGGACGGCATTGGGGCGGCGGTTGGGACCGTGTATCGCGGCACTACTGCCCGTAGGGGCGACGCAACGGCGACGCACGAGTCGATGCAGCCGCGAGGAGAACCACGGGGCGGCGGCGCTACGGCCCGACAGGGCGACGCAGCGGCAGCCTGTTGCTCGATCGGTGGAGGGGCACGCTGAACTCGGGGACGATCTTCACGGGACTTGCGGAGGCGCGCGTAACCGACGGACCAGGTCGGTCGCGCGGCGTAGATGAGGCGGATCACGACGGCGAGCGGGTGATCAAGCCGATCACGCGCGAGGTCGGGGATGCCGCTCGGTGGAGGTTGGGTGGCGGCGGAGTCCGTGATGAGGCCGGCGACGACGGACGTCGTGGGACGTCGTGCAGATGAGCTTGTCAGCACCGGCACCCGGGCTGCCAAAGCAGCGCCGGTGCCCGGGCAGCGAGGCCCGAGCGATCAGCGGCGCCCGAGTTGAGGCAGCCGACGAGCCTGACGCAGCCGTCCCGACGTAGCCGAGGATGAGGCTAACGAGGTAGACCGTTGGGCCGCCGTGCTGACGCGGCGGAGGCGGGTGACGTCGATCGATTGGCGGGTCGACGCGCGACCGGCGGTTATGATTGGCCGCCGAATGGCGCGAGGCCGCCGGGTGTAGGCGATGCAGGTGTCCCGGTCGGAGCAGGGCGGTGACGGCCGGCGCAGGGTGACGGGCGGGTCGGCCCGCGGACGGCGGCCTTGAGGGCTGCCTGTCGCGCGAGGCCGCCGGGTCGGTGAACTAGTCGGCCGGTCGCGCTGATGTCGGAGTAGAGACGTGTGGTGTCGACGGCGGCGGCGGGCGACGCAAACCGATTTTAGATCGGAAAACTAAAAAATAAACGCCGATCAAAGCGATCGACGAGAGAGAGGAAACCCCGAGCAAGGGTTCGGGAAAAGACTCTCTAGGGCAGCCGGTCAACACGACCGGCGGACGAACCCTAGGTACGGGCGGCGCGGCCCCCGGCGGCGGTCATGGAGGCCGACCGCCTCGAGGGCGGCGTGCGGGTGCGGAAGTGTCGGGCTAGTGTTTATGATCGAAATAAGACTGATACCATGTTAGAAGGGAGAGAGGGGTTTGATGGAATATTTCGTTCGTTGCATTGCTTGAGCCTCGTGAGCATATGTAAGAGTACATGGTCATCTTAAAGTACAAAGCAAGGCAGGACCAAATCCTAGTCTATCCTATACTTCCTAATAATCTTATACTCAACATTCCTCACGCTAGATGCTAGTTTATATTTTCCAGGCTGATTAGAAATCTACATACTAGTTTGTATACATGATACCTAAAATATGAAATTAGCTGATATACAAACCACCGATCAAATATTCTCGCACGAGTAAAATATACACAACAAGCTAGAGGCACATTCAAACTAAAAAAACTACATTTTCTAATTGCAAAATACATATTATCTTGTGTACTCTTTGTATGGTCATTATCAGGAAAAAAAAAACTTCTTTACGTTCATTGTCTTCTTCACCGCCTATAGTCAAGTCCTGGCTCCGCGCCCCTGACCGGCCGGAATGGAATGGCATGGGCACATAGGAGCGCATGCACAGGGCCACACAGCGTCGTGCCTGCCTCTGCACTGCAGCGAGCACGATAAAGCTTGCTCCGAAATGGAAATATGGTGCGGCGTGCAGACAACTCGGTCGATCGTAACATGCATCTTGGTTCATCACGCGGTCTCCAGAAACGAGCGCCGGAATGGAGAATCCCTCGGTCTAATTAAACAGGCTGCAATTAATAGTCAGTGTAGGTTGGTGTACTAGTAGCTTGGTAACAGTCACCAGCTCGCCATGTGCATGCGCTTCATATTGTTGGCATGTTTCCACATAACGTACATGCTTGTTTCAGTGCAATTTCGGAAATGCGGCCTGGGATGCACCGCGCAAGTGTCTTTTCATCTGCACGCAAGCTAATCTTAAGTCCGTGACAAGTACCAGTAGGAAAATAGTAAACCATAGAATTCTGACCCGCTCCTTGGTAGCTCCCGCGAGCGGCCAGGAGCGCAACCTAGCCGCCGCCAGCGCCACATCCAGCCGCCCCTTCTCCCCTCGCCGCCGCCGGCAGGCGTCGCCGGGCAAAGCCCGTGCGGCTTGGCGGCGGCGAGGCCCTCTCCTCCTCCTGCTTGGAGTGGCGCGGCGCGGGCCGTCCGCTTTGAAGGAGCTCGGGCGCCTTGGCGTCCGGGGCGGCGCAGCGAGGCAGTGCAGGTGGTGCGGCGAGCACGGCGGGCCTTCGCAGGTGGCGGGGCGGCGCGGCGAGGTGGCGGGGCGGTGCGATGCTCTGACGCTCGTCGCGCGTGCGGGAGGGGCGAACAAGGGCGGATCTGAAGCGCGCGGGCTCGCACGGCAGCGTGAGGTCGTGCTTCGGCTCGGGCGGCGCTGCGGTGATTCGGCAAGGGAGCAGCGTGGATGCGCAAGGGACCTTGCTACCCAGATTTTCTGCAGCTCAAGTGGGAAGGATGCGCTCGTGCGGCGAGGGCGGACAGGGGCTTCCGGCGGCTGCCGGGAGAGGTGAGGCGTGCCGCCGACGGAGGTTCGGCTGCGAGGGCGCGGCTGGTGTGGCGCTCGTCGCGGGTGCGTGAAGGGCCTGGGCTGCGCGGTCGGCGCGGCTCAGAGGCGTCGCGGATCTGCTGCTATGAGGTCGTGAAGGGTGAAGGTGGTCAGATTCGGCCGGATTTGACCACGGTGGCTCGATGGAGGGCTTGCTGATGCATGATGTGCGGGGCTCGAGAAGCTGACCTGGGCGAAAGCTTGTCTCCGGCGTATCCGGAGCCGGAGATGGCGACGCTTTCAAGCGCCGTTCCCTTCTTGTCGGCATCGTCGAGGCACTCTCAGCTCCAATCTTCGCAGCTTCGGGGGAAACCCTAGATCGATGGGATCGGACGATGAAGGTGCTCTAGCATTGTATCCCCTCTCGTGGGCTTCGTCTTTGGAGCTAGGCATCACCAAGCGGGACCGATGGAAGTTGGTGGTGTTGGCGTCGAGGCTTTTGTGGCAATGATGATGGGCATGTGCGATGTCGGAGACGCGGCAATGGTTGCGGTAGTCGGCTCTTCTCCGGCGTGTTCGTGGGACTACCTCGGGTTGTTTTGTTGCGGTGAAGTCGGAGCTGCGGAGGCGGGGCCCTGTGGTGACGATGACAGGCAGCAAGTGGTCTGTTCGGTGGTCTTCCGCGGCGCCAACCTTGCATAATTCTCCTTCGGAGCCATCTTTCAGAGTCGGAGCTGTGTTGTCCTTGACGCGGGTGGCTGAGTTTGGCGCGGGGTTTCTTGTGTTTCACACAGCTCTACGGTGTGGGTTGGGTCGACATTTGTCTTCGGAGAAGTCGGAGTCGCTTTATCGGAGATTAGGGAGGGCGATGAGGCCTGTTGGGGAGAAGTGATGACGATGACACCGGTGTGTGATGTTGACGAGACCCTCTATGTGAGGTGTGTGGTATTATGTGTGCCGCTCAGCGGTTTGTGATGGTTTTCGCCCGGTTTTCCGTTTATTAACCGGGCAACTCTCTTCTGCTTTATTAATGAGATGAGGCAAAGCTTTTGCCTCCGTTTCAAAAAAAAAAGACAAGTACCAGTAGCACATAGACTGGCCAGGTTAGTTTCTGTGCCATCACACCACGTTTTTCCTCTCCCCAGCGTTTTACTTCGCTGGAGGCCATCGACGTGGTAGGATCGTATTGTTCTTTCCAGACCATGGCCACCGAAGCGGCAGAGAGATGGAGACGATGGACGATGGCGACATGAGCAGGTTTGGCCGGCTGGCCGCGTCGTGCCTGCTTGACCTTCTCGCCATTTTGAGTCGATGCACGATTGCCGGAAACGGAAACCCGCTACTGATAATGTCAGTGAGCAGGGCATACCGAGAGTGACCGGAGATGGAGGGAGAGGTGTGATGGACGGTGGCCAGATCCAGAAGCGGTTAATGATTGAGTACGACGGCGTGCTGGACGCGGCGGAGCACGCGTCAATAGACTTTCGTGCCACTGCTAAGGCCAAATCTAGCCGGTTCCCCAAAAATAAAAGAGGGAGTTATCTTTTTTTTTACAAGAATGGAGTAATCTGTAGTGGAGTATATTTACTCCACTAAATTTGGTCAGTTCTAGCGGATCATCTATATTTGAGAGAGTAAAAATCAAATTTGAATGGAAATGAACAAAAGTTAGGCGTAAATTGGTAGTTTTCGGACAAAAAATGCAAAGTGATAGTTTTTTGGTAGGGTTGGATGAATTGTGGTAAAAAAATATAAAAGCATTTAGATCACTACTTCTTTACTTACGGAGTACTATGTGAGCTAGGTTGGGCCTCCAGCAAAAGCATTGCGAACGTTGCATGCGTTTTGCCTCATACGTCTCTCAGCAGCTTTAAGCTAAAACCCCCATACCCCGTGAAAAGCTTGTACCACGCAGTGGCCGGGTATACATGTGACGACCTGCCAACCAGTAACATTTGTTAAGTGCAGCACCAACACTTGAATTCAGAATTCCTCTACAGGTTACTCATATGAGCGGTCAGCCAGTCATTGCAGCAACTTCGCCTTAACATGCGCAAGTTGCAACGAGAATGGCACTTGAGACCGAATTTCCCTTGCTTTTGGACGTTTTGATCTACACTCGATGATACTCCCTCCGTCCGACAATACTTGTCATCATAATGAATAAAAAAGATGTATCTAAAACTAAAATACGTCTAGATACATCCCCTTTTGTTCATTTCGATGACAAGTATTTTCGGACGGAAGGAGTACAAATGAGAAGCTTGTCTAGTAGGATAGGACGGGAAGCAACAGTGAAGCTATGTTGGGGCCGAGGGGGGCCGTGGCCCCCAACTTTGAAGAAAACCCTGAAGAATTATTTTTTTTGAAGGGCCAAGATGAAGTGAAAATTAGCCTTTTGCCCCCCCCCCCCCCCCCCCCCCAATGGTTTTGGTCTAGCTCCGCCACTGACGGGAAGCATCAACAAGCAGCTAAGAAAACAAAAACAAAAGGTTATAAATGACGATCAAAGTAGTTGTACAAATCTACTCCTCCAGCTCCAAGGACTAGCCCGCCTCCAATGCTGCTGTGTCATCAATTTGGAAAAGGTGGAGCACTCCGCGCGCTGTGTTCTAATTTTTCCCTTTGTCATTCCATGCAACGCGACGACACAACCCCCCTCACCAAGCTGCACCCGCACTGGTAGCGTGAGCTAGATCGGGCTCTGGCGTAGCACTGACAGCACCAACAGCACTAACGTGATTGACTGGTTAGCGTGAGCCTGTGTGTATGTCTCGAGTAGCATTTCATTATCTACCTCGGTTTAAGCTCTGACTGTGTCGCACTCGCACCATTGTCTGCAACCGGGGTACTCTGGAGGTTATCGTATACTGATCTCACACCAGCAACCAGCGAGGCACTATGGGCACGTCTGGTTACCTTCCTAGTGGAGCCTGACCCAGGAGAGGCTGGCTCAGCGGAGCCTGCTTAAGTGTATACAGGCTCTGGGTCATGTTCTTCATGTCGTTTGGTTGGCTATATCAAGCCCAACTTACATTCTCCCCGTAGTGTAAATTGCACTAGAACCAGTCTGCATCTGGAAAAACGGTCGATCTAGCCAGACTGAGATTGCTTTAAGTTTCGTGTAGGTCAATTTTTACGTGCGAGCTAGGTAACCAAACAACTCACTACTTAGTCCGCCAGAGCCTGGTTGGGCTTGATGCAGCCTACCAAACGCGTCCGTACATGAACGTTTTTGCTCTAGCATGAACTGGTTGCTCTTATTCGGCCTGTTGTGATTACCTCTGCTACTGACACTCCTAGATGTATGCTTCACAAAATGACAGCAGTGGTAAATGCTCTGTTAAATCATTTCATTAATCCCCCAAAAAAATCATGTGTTGGTTCCTGTCTATTTTGTAATGAGTGTTGCTAAATACGTTAGTTCCAATGTGTGAGTTTTTCCTTCTGGGAATGCCAAATTCTATACAAGACATCATTTCAATGTGGGCCAAACAGAAAAAGAATGTTTGCACAGCTGCCTTATGATTCTTATGGTCTCTTCTAAATGAATTTTGTTTTCATCACTTAGATTGCTTACTGTGGTTTCATTCAATAAAATGGGTGGAACTGGGGGAAAGACCTTTTTTTTAAAAGCTACTGTACATGAACTTTTCCTTAACACGTGTAATCATAAATATTACTACAAGCGCTTTTTACAGTCGATAATACACATGAGAAGCTCATCTAGTCGAAAGGGAAACATCAACAAGCAACTTCAAAAAGAAAAATGTATGTCCTCAGTGCAGCAGAATGGCAAGTTAAGAGTAGCTTGAAGAGGATGTGGTCTGCTTTGATCATTTTGTGTTCCCATATTATTTCATTTCATTTCACAATGTTACACCAGCATAACGGAAATGATCCTACAGTTGGACTTAACTGAGGCCGGCGCAGATGAGGTAGAGTGGTGTGTGTGAATCAATAAACCTTCTCTCTGGACCCATATATTCACTACATCTTCGAGAGAGCCATGACATTGAAGTTGAGTGACTCAGAATACTCCACAATCCTCGCTTTTATGACTCTTGCAGCATCCTGCAAATGCATACAGCCAAGGAATAATAGGGTTCAGAAAATCACAAGTGTTAAGCATTCATATTTGTCACTGAATCTTCCTTCATGAGAGGTGATATAGCGGACCGGATTTTTCCAATCGAGTGCGTGTATTTACTAAAGAATTAGGCTCGGCTTTATCTTTTGCCGATTTTGTGTTGGGCTGAACTGCTTCCATTTTTTTCTTTTGCAAAATGGTTGTGCAGTCGTGAGACCACCCTGACTACTTAATGGGCCTGTGCACGAAAGCGACTAAGCAGCTACTAATATCTTACTATGAAAATAAGAATTGACTAAGCATTACGACATAATTTAGTGAAATGAAGAGCTACTAAGTAATACGGTCACAACCAAAACCCTTATGCTGAAGTTATAAATAGGCAACACTATCTTCCATACAATACGCCGTTTACAGAATGAGAGATATAGACAGCTGAACAATTTACCTGCAACAAGCTATCAGGAGAGGAAGGGCCGTGATGTATCGGCTGTGGCTTTCCTCCATCAAGCTCGTAAAGTTCACCTGGATGGAAAAGGGAAGGAAAAACAGAGTGAACAGATAAAGGGACGGTGACTTGTGACAAAAAGAATCAATTATGGCTCTCTGATAACGGATGGATACTTGTACAATACATACCATCAACACACGAAAAACAAACATAATGTTCAATTACCCCATCCTTGGCCTGCACAATAAAATATAGATATCTCAGGCTGCAATCGTAGATTAAATCACATTCAAACTGAGGATATAGTATATAAACATATCTTCCATGAGAGTAGTCAAATTATTGTGGTTGACAATTCTATAATAACATGCTCCTTGTGGAAGTTCTGAACTAATGAACAATGCCCAATACCCATTCACAAATGACACATGAGCAACAACGTTCACCCCAGATCGCAAGCTATTCAAACTGGCAAACAAGAAACAACATGAAGGCAGAAAAGCAGGTAAACTGGCTAACAGTCAGGTCTAACAATTCCGGACAGGATCAAAACTTATTCTTAGAAAACGTCACGGCTCTCAGGACTGACAGACTACAATTATAAACATTCCATTCACAAAACATTAACGTAATATTATCTGGTCATCGGTGCAAATATTCGTATGCTAGGCATAATTAAAGAAATTTACTGCTGACCTCTGTATCACCACCAGCAGCAGCAACAGAATGAGCATCCTCCATTTCTTGGTCCTCCTCAAGAAAAGCAGCACGCTGACACCATCAAGTACTTTATAATTAGTACAAAGTAGAAGTCAATCCATAATAATAGTCTTTAACAAGACAAGAAGTATGTGTACATGGACTAACCTGGATAGGATCCATATCAGCAGTTTGTTTATAAAATCTATGGAAATAGGACCCATCAACTGCAAAGAAAAAAAAATACTAGTCAAATCTCATAACAAGTCAAAAATAGCGGGCATTAAAAGGTAAGAGACTCAACATAACATTTTGTTGAAGTAGTCTTGGAAGCTGGAACTAGGTAAATTAAAGCCACAAGTCCGAATAATTCATATTTATGTCATTATGTGTGACCAAAAGCATGCATTAGTATTGCAAATATATAGCAAAAAAGAAGAGTGCATATCCAAGTTCATGGGAGTTAGATATAATTGTGAAGTCGGGATTCTGGAAATCAGGGATGAAGCTAGAAAAAAAAATTGATGGGGTCGTGCATATGGCAATGGGTTCATCGTTCTATAAATGTTAGGGTTAGTACTAAATTAATGAAGGATTTTCAAATTTCATTGGGGTCAACTGACCCCAATGTCTATAAGGCAGCTCCGTCCCTGCCGGAAATACATTATTCATATGATAGCAGGTCAAGGAAATGACTATCCATTACCACCTATTCTCTTAAGAAACAGATGGCAAGGGATGAAGGAGTTCTTAAGGATCATGGAAATGACCTTAGTGAATTATTGGGTGGTTACCCTCACACTAATAGAATTGTATGAACAATGACTATGCTTGGACTGCAAGATCAAATAAAAGTTCACATAATAGAGTGTTGTCTTGATGCGTGTAGGCATTAATATTCTGTGCATCAATAGGAAGTTAAAACTCAAAACTGCTGTAAATACCTAGCTTGATTTTGGACACAGCATTCCCTATTGCATGAATAATACCAATTGTTCCGCAAGCATTGCCAACAGTCTGTTTTGTAAAATATACTTTCTTGTTGGGTTCCTGCATCATGAATTTTTTTGTATTATCAAGAAATAACCATATAGAAACTTTGCATAGATTCCTTAACAATCTTTAACAAATTATATTGTACTGTATCTCTAGCTATTTGGGAACCACGAAACCAATATGTATACAACCTATAACATTATGCATATGGAAGAAATAATAGAAACCTAATAAGCTGCTAACCATTGTGGACACAATTCCTTACTGTGTTGATACACAAGTTGGAATTTGGGGAAACAAGTACGATATGTCGAGTGTGCAGTGCAAAAATAAGTCAGCAGTAGAAATCAAGCATGATAGCATTCAAACAATTTAACCATTGAGGTGCAGTTTGTTTACTTGTTTAAAGGAGTGTCCAAGGAAATAGACAACAACTAGGGGCACCATGAAAATGGGCAAATGGCCAAATAACTACTGTTGAAATAACATGTAAAGTTTGAAGAATCGGCTAGAACCTTAACCACTGGCTGGTACCGTTCCTGCTAAACTATTATGGCAATGCCCTTATGTCATTGGGTGAGCAATCACGCAGATATATCATGATAATGCCCTGATGTCCTATGATTAATTATGCTGAAGTATTATGGCAATATTTCGCCAAAGTTCAGTTCTAGGAACACAATGTTTCACACAAAATTCCTAGAAGCAGGTGAACGAACCAAATTTACCAGGTTTTCATGGGAATCGATTGATGTTACGTCAGGAAATTGTGCTGGGCATCCTTACTGCCAAACTAACCATACAGTTCAGTCTCACCTTGGTCTCCACCGTCGAAGTGGCCGAAGCATCGGATTCCTTCTTGCGATCCTGCTCACCGAAACGCGGGTGGGAAACAAATCAGCTCCCACCCACCATCCACCGGTACAAGCAACCCAATAAAAATCCCACGGCCAATTAGGCAAGGACTCAGGAATCACCTGCGGGTAGAGCAGGAGGACGGCGAGGACCGGCTGGGGCACCATGGCGAGCATCTCGTCGTCGAGCCCGTACACGTCGCAGAACCCCACGTCCTCCGGGCCCCCCAGCCCCCACATGAACTGCAGCCGACCATGGCGCGAGGGCCCGTGAGCGAGGAAGAGGAGAGGCCGAGGCGAAGCCCTACCGGAGGTGGAGAGGAGGCGTGGGTACCTGGTTCATGACGTCGGGGTTGGCCTCCAGGGGGAGCCACCGCTTCACCATGTCGGCCGACGTTGCCGGAGTTAGAGCGGATGGAGAGTAGTGGCGGCGGGTGGTGTTTCAGCGAGGTCGTGTTCTCTCTTGTGCGGCCAATCGCCCAATCGGGTACGCCGGCGGGGGTGGTGTTCAGGTCTTGCTTCCCGGCGGCGGGTGTTTAGATTCAACAGTTAGGCCCCGTTCGGTATGGAGTTGAAGAAACTACAGGAACAATAGAGGATGCAGGAATGCTGCTGGAATACAATGCTAAAACATTGGAATCAGAAATTATGGTGAAGATATGAGATTTGGTGTTCGGATTGCAGGAAAGAGAAACAAAGGAACGTGTGGACCCTAGTCACAAAAGGTAGTGCAGAACTCATTATTCTATCCTTGTGCATGTCACTTTGTACAGCTATGGGCATTTAAACCGAGTCAGTACAGGCACACATGCTGCTTTCCTTTGCATGGCCTCGGGACTCCGCCCAGAAAATGAGAATCGGGTGGATTCTTTTTTTCCTGTGAAACTGAGGGCTGTGGAGCCTTTCCTGTGTAATCTCTCCCTGCCAATCCTGCATACCGAACGACGCTTTGTCGAACTTTCCTCTGGTTCTGAATTCCTATAGTTTCCCTGTAAAATTCCTACATACCGAACACAGCCTTAGTATAAACTCCCACAAAATGGCTAAGATCAGGCAACTTTTTTTTTAGTCGAGTTTCAGGCAACTTTACAATAAACTGCCCCTTTTTCACATCAATAAAGAAAAAAAAACAGTCAATCTTTTGATCCAGACGAGACCGATCAGCACCTTTAAATTTCTGTATATCCGTCCAAACATCAAACGCTGAATCTGCAATTCTCGAGCTTAACCAATTTCATCTAGTAGTAAATATAATCAGCTAGAGGAATACACATACTCTAGCTATTCCAGAGTCTACAGATCACTCGCTGCATAATGAAGTATGTAACTTCAGTGCGTTTTGTTGTTCGAGTTAATGGCGAGCTCCTCCCTTTCTTCTCTTCCTCTCGGGGGTTCCGTCAGGGTGACCCCGTTTCATCATATTTGTTTTTGCTTTGTGCCGAGGGCCTCACTTCACTGCTGAATTTCTATGGAGGGGCTTATATCGACAAAGGCATTCGGGTCAGCTATCGATGTTCATGGATCAATCACTTACATTTTGCTGATGATAGTCTGATCTTCATGCAAGCTAAGGTGCAGAATGCTTATCGATTGAATGGTATTCTTCGTATTTATGGGAGTGTTCTGGTCAAGCAGTTAATAAAGAAAAAAGTGCAATATTTTTTAGCCCAAATACTCCTGATCCTACCAGATTTTTACTGAAGCAAACGCTGCATATTACAGTGGAAGATTTTGGTAAACGCTACCTTGGTCTTCTAATGGCTGTTGGTCGAATTACTGGAGGAACTTTCTGTTAGATGTGTATAGTCCTTTTTCTGTATATCCCCATTGTATAAGGGGTTTTCTGCACTTTGACACACATGTA
Source organism: Triticum aestivum (assembly GCF_018294505.1). NCBI lineage: Eukaryota > Viridiplantae > Streptophyta > Magnoliopsida > Poales > Poaceae > Triticum > Triticum aestivum. The sequence goes on along the minus strand of NC_057798.1, from coordinate 592,581,355 downwards.
TATGTAATGGCCTTTGGCCCTCAGGAAATACAGTTGCTGATTAACCAACATGGTATCAGATGCTAGGCTAGCCCCTTTCTCCCGCACGATGCAACTCCGTGCGTCTCGATCCTAGCCTGCTCACCTCCGGTCGTCTGGCCGCTGCATCTCCGATCCGGCTCTCTTTCTCCTCCTACAGGCCGACGCCCCTGTCCGGCTCCTTCTGCCAAAAAGCAGCCCCTTCCGGCTCCCTCCCGTCCGGGCGCTGCTCCGCCTGGAAGCTGCCGAAGCAGCCCCGTCTGGCCCTCCTCCATTGGCCGCTGCCCCGTCCGGCTGGACCGCCCTGGCCGGCCGCTGCACCGCACGGCTCGCCCCGTCCGTGCGGCCCGATCCACCCGGCCCGCCTCGCCCGTGTGCTCTGGTGGCTGGCTCTCGATCCACTCTGGATCAGACGCCCGCTCCTCCCTCGACTCTACCTTGCGCCCTGCCGCTTCTCCTGATCCCGATCGGGTGGCGCCTCTGCCCTCGAGCGCTCTCCAGATCGGGCCTCCTTCGCCCGCTCGATAGCTGTTCTGCCTGATCCAGATCGGGTCTACAGTAGGAGTTAACCAAAAAAAAGAGGCAACAACATCAGAGTGACTTCCTCATGTCCTCTTCGGGCTATGTTGCTGTTCCTCGGTGCTCGGTGATCTTCGATGGCACCAACTATGCTGAGTTTGTGGGCTTCATGTGCATCCATATGCGCGGTCTTCTTCTATGGGACGTTCTCTCTGGCGAGGTACCCTGTCCGCCCTGCCCTGTTGCTCCGGTGGCTCCTGTTCCGCCGGTACCGCCGGTTGCTTGCTGTTGATGCTTCCCAGGCTGATCGGGATGCAACCAAGGCTCTTGATGATGCTGCAGTTGATGCCTATGATCAGCAGGTATCCGCATACTCTGATGCTCTTTCTGTCTACCAGGATGATCTGTCTGCTTATACTCAGTGGTGCAATGATGATGCTCGAGCTGTTGGGGAACGTAGCAGAAATTCAAAATTTTCCTACGTGTCACCAAGATCTATCTATGGAGAGACCAGCAACGAGTAGAAAGAGAGTGCATCTACATACCCTTGTAGATCGCTAAGCGGAAGCGTTCAAGTGAACGGGGTTGATGGAGTCGTACTCGTCGTGATTCAAATCACCGATGATCCTAGTGCCGAACGGACGGCACCTCCGCGTTCAACACACGTACAGCCCGGTGACGTCTCCCACACCTTGATCCAGCAAGGAGAGAGGGAGAGGTTGAGGAAGACTCCATCCAACAGCAGCACAACGGCGTGGTGGTGGTGGAGGAGCGTGGCAATCCAGCAGGGCTTCGCCAAGCACCATGGGAGAGGAGGAGTAGGAAGAGAGGTAGGGCTGTGCCAGAACTTCGTGTATAGCTCTCATGCGCCTCCCCACTATATATAGGGGTGGAGGGGCTGGTTTCTTGCCCTCCAAGTCCATTGGGGCGTTGGCCAAGGTGGGAGGAAAGAAATCTCATTATTTCCTTCCCCACCGATTGTTATCCCCCCTTTTTAGGGATCTTGATCTTATCCCTTCGGGATATGATCTTATTCCTTCTAAGGGGGGATCTTGGTGCGCCTTGACCAGGGGTGTGGGGCCTTGCCCCCACTACCCACGTCCATGTGGGTCCCCCCATGCAGGTGGGCCCCACTCCGGAACCTTCTAGAACCTTCCCGGTACAATACCGAAAAATCCCGAACATTTTCCGGTGGTCAAAATAGGACTTCCCATATATAAATCTTTACCTCCGGACCATCCCGGAACTCCTCGTGACGTCCGGGATCTCATCCGGGACTCCGAACAACATTCGGTAACCACATACAAACTTCCTTTATAACCCTAGCGTCATCGAACCTTAAGTGTGTAGACCCTACGGGTTCGGGAGACATGTAGACATGACCGAGACGTTCTCCGGTCAATAACCAACAGCGGGATCTGGATACCCATGATGGCTCCCACATGTTCCACGATGATCTCATCGGATGAACCACGATGTCAAGGACTTAATCAATCCCATATTCAATTCCCTTTGTCTATCGGTATGTTACTTGCCCGAGATTCGATCGTCGGTATCCAATACCTTGTTCAATCTCGTTACCGGCAAGTCACTTTACTCGTTCCGTAACACATCATCCCGTGATCAACTCCTTGGTCACATTGCGCATATGATGATGTCCCACCGAGTGGGCCCAGAGATACCTCTCCGTTTACACGGAGTGACAAATCCCAGTCTCGATCCGCATAAAACAATAGATACTTTCGGAGATACCTGTAGTGCACCTTTATAGTCACCCAGTTACGTTGTGACGTTTGATACACCCAAAGCACTCCTACGGTATCCAGGAGTTACACGCTCTCATGGTCGAAGGAAGAGATACTTGACATTGGCAAAGCTCTAGCAAATGAACTACACGATCTTTTGTGCTAGTCTTAGGATTGGGTCTTGTCCATCACATCATTCTCCTAATGATGTGATCCCGTTATCAACGACATCCAATGTCCATAGCCAGGAAACCATGACTATCTGTTGATCACAACGAGCTAGTCAACTAGAGGCTCACTAGGGACATATTGTGGTCTATGTATTCACACGTGTATTACGATTTCCGGATAATACAGTTATAGCATGAATAAAAGACAATTATCATGAACAAGGAAATATAATAATAATACTTTTACTATTGCCTCTAGGGCATATTTCCAACACGAGCTGCTGCTGTTCTTACTGCAAGTGTCTTCCCTCAGTTTGCTTCGGAGTTCATGGGCCTCGGCACAGTTGCAGCGATGTGGTCCTATCTTTGTCAGCGCTATCAGCCCTCTGGTGATGCTTTATACCTCTCTGTGGTGCGTCAGGAGCATGCCCTTCAGCAGGGTGACTCGTCTGTGGATGAGTTCTATTCCCAGTGCTTTGCCATCTGGCGTCAGCTTGACTCACTATGGACAGTTGTTTGTGGCACTTGCCGTTGTTGTCAGACTACGAGGTCTGACTTGGAGTTTCATAGGGTCCATGAGTTCTTATCTCGTCTCCGCTCTGAGTTTGAGCCTCGCCGTGCTCACTTGCTTGCTCGGGGTCGTGTTCCTATCTCAGAGATACTTGCTGAGCTTCATGCCGATGAGACCCGCCTTTGCTCTGCTGGGTTGCTTCTGGTTCCGTCAGTTTTGGCTGCCCGGGCTCCTGTGTCGTCTGCTCGCCTCACTGCTCCGCCGCTCCTGCCCACTCCTCCAGGGGGGTGAGTCGTCCTCCTTATGCTGAGAAGGGCATGTCGCTCCGTGACACCGTCTGTGGTTACTGCACCCGGCCAGGTCACCCAGAGTCTGATTGTCGCCAGAAGAAGCGAGACCAGAGGTGCTCCTCCTCCAGCGGGCCTCCTGTGTCTTCCTCGGCTCCGTCACTCACTGACCAGGACATTGTTCACCTCAAGCATCTTCTTGCTTCCTCAGGCTCCTCGTCGACTGGCTCTGCTGCTGCTGTGACTGCATCCTCATCCTCGTCATCACAGGCATCTACATAGTCAGGTACATCTTCATGGGTTCTGGATTCTGGAGCCTCCTTTCATATGTCTTCTGATTCTTCTGCGTTGTCTTCTCTCCGACCTCTTGATTCGCCTGTTAATGTTCTTACTGCCGATGGCACATCTCTTCCTATTGCTAGTCGTGGTATTCTTTCCACTCCAACTTTTTCTGTTTCGAGCGTTTCACATATTCCTCGCCTTACCATGAATCTTTTTTCCGCTGCCCAACTTACTGATTCTGGTTGTCGTGTCATTCTTGATACCGACTCTTGCTCCATTCAGGATTGTCGCACCAAGGCTTTGGTTGGTGCTGGCCCCCGGCACCGTGAGGCAGAGGGCCTTTGGGAGGTTGACTGGCTTTGTGTTCCTTCTGTTTCCACCACTTCTGCCAGCTCTCATGCTCTTTCTGCCTTTTCGTTTGTGTCCTTCCAGCAGTGGCATCATCGACTTGGTCACATCTGTGGCTCTCGCTTGTCTTCCTTAGTTCGTCAGGGCCTCTTAGGGTCTGTATCTGGAGATGTCTCCTTACATTATAATGGTTGCAGACTTGGCAAACAGACTCAGTTACCTTATCCTACTAGTGCATCTGTATCTCAGCGTCCTTTTGACTTAGTTCATTCTGATGTCTGGGGTCCTGCTCCCTTTGATTCGAAAGGTGGTCATCGCTACTATGTTTTGTTTATTGATGATTTCTCTCGCTACACTTGGCTCTACTTCATGAAATCTCGTAGCGAGGTTCTCCCTATATACAAACATTTTGCTGCCATGGTTCACACCCAGTTTGCCACGCCCATTCGTACTTTTCGTGCTGACTCCGCTGGAGAGTATATCTCTCAGCTGTTGCGTGGTTTTCTCGCGGAACAGGGCACTGATACGTCTCCAACGTATCTATAATTTACGAAGCATTCATGCTATATTACTATGTGTTTTGAATGATTATGGGCTTTATTATACACTTTTATATTACTTTTGGGACTAACCTATTAACCGGAGGCCCAGCCCATATTGCTGTTTTATTGCCTGTTTCAGTATTTTGAAGAAAAGGAATATCAAACGGAGTCCAAACGGAATGAAACCTTCGTCATCATGATTTTTTGGAAGATTATCATCCCGGAGGCTTGGAGATCAAGTCATAAGATCCTCGAGGAGCCCAGGAGATAGGGGCGCCCCCCCTACAGGGTGCGGCCCCCTGTCTCGTGGACCCCTCGAGCACCCCCCGACCGACTTCTTTCGCCTATATAAGCCTATGTACCCTAAAACCATCGAATATCAAGATAGATCAGGAGTTCCGCCGCCGCAAGCCTCTGTAGCCACCAAAAACCTCTCGGGAACCCTTCTCGGCACCCTGCCGGAGGGGGGGATCCTTCACCGGTGGCCATCTTCATCATCCCGGCGCTCTCCATGACAAGGAGGGAGTAGTTCACCCTCGGGGCTGAGGGTATGTACCAGTAGCTATGTGTTTGATCTCTCTCTCTCTCTCTCTCTCTCTCTCGTGTTCTCTCTCGTGTTCCCTCTATGGCACGATCTTGATGTATCCCGAGCTTTGCTATTGTAGTTGGATCTTATGATGTTTCTCCCCCTCTACTCTCTTGTGATGAATTGAGTTTCCCCTTTGAAGTTATCTTATCGGATTGAGTCTTTTATGAGAACACTTGATGTATGTCTTGCCGTGCTTATCTATGGTGACAATGGGATATCATGTGCCTCTTGATGTATGTTTTGGTGACCAACTTGCGGGTTCCGCCTATGAACCTATGCATAGGGGTTGGCACACGTTCTTGACTCTCCGGTAGAAACTTTGGGGCACTCTTTGAAGTACTTTGTGTTGGTTGGATGAATCTGAGATTGTGTGATGCATATCGTATAATCATGCCCACGGATACTTGAGGTGACAATGGAGTATCTAGGTGACATTAGGGTTTTGGTTGATTTGTGTCTTAAGGTGTTATTCTAGTATGAACTCTTGCATAGATTGATCCGAAAGAATAACTTTGAGGTGGTTTTGTACCCTACCATAATCTCTATGTTTGTTCTCCGCTATTAGTGGCTTTGGAGTGACTCTTTGTTGCATGTTGAGGGCTTGTTATATGATCTATCTATGTTATTATTGTTGAGAGAACTTGCACTAGTGAAAGTATGAACCCTAGGCCTTGTTTCCTACCATTGCAATACCGTTTACGCTCACTTTTACCACTTGTTACCTTGCTGTTTTTATAATTTCAGATTACAAATACCTTTATCTACTATCTATTTTGCACTTGTATCACCATCTCTTCGCCGAACTAGTGCACCTATACAATTTACCATTGTATTGGGTGTGTTGGGGACACAAGAGACTCTTTGTTATTTGGTTGCAGGGTTGTTTGAGAGAGACTATCTTCATCCTACGCCTCCTACGGATTGATAAACCTTAGGTCATCCACTTGAGGGAAAATTGCTACTGTCCTACAAACCTGTGCACTTGCAGGCCCAACAACGTCTACAAGAAGAAGGTTGTGTAGTAGACATCAGGTACTCTTGCCCAGTTCTCCTGTCCTGGTGCTCATGCTCAGAATGGTGTTGCCGAGCGAAAGCATCGTCATTTGCTTGAGACGGCTCGTGCGCTGATGATTGTTGCTTCCCTTCCACCCCATTTTTGGGCTGAGGATGTTTCCGCATCCACCTGTCTCATCAACATTCAGCCATCGACTGCTCTGCAGGGTGGCATTCCTATGGAGTGTCTCACTGGTTGCTCTCCTGACTACTTAGCTCTTCGTATGTTTGGATGCGTCTGCTATGTTCTTCTTGCCCCCCAAGAACGCACCAAACCGACTGCTCAGTCGATTGAGTGTGTTTTCCTTGGCTACAGTGATGAGCACAAGGGCTATCGATGTTGGGATCCTGTGGGTCGTCGCTTGCGCATCTCGTGTGATGTGACTTTTGAGGAGTCTCGTTCTTACTACCCACATTCTTCTTCCTCGAGTTTCTCTGTGGACGACCTTTCTTTCCTTCTCCTTCCCGATACACCCTGCTATGTGCCTCACGTGTCACCTCTTCCTCCGGCACCTCTCATTCCTTCTCATTCACCACCGACCCCGTCTCCTCCATCCTCCTCCTCCACCTCTCCCCCATCCTCTCTAGTCCGTCGCCCTCTCTCACCGTTTCCTCTCCACTATACTCGATGATCTCATCCTGAGGATGTCTCCTCTGACGAGCCTTCCACCTCTGGTGCACCTCCTCTCACACCTCCTCCGGTTCATAACGTTCGTGCTCGGCCTCGCCCTCCGCCTGATCGCTACTCCCCTGATCGGTACGATCTCTCTGTTTTGACTTAGCCCACTTCCTATTGCATTGGCATGACTCGGCCTAAATGGCAGCTTGCGATGGCCGAGGAGCTTGTTGCCCTTGAGCGCTCTGGCACATGGGATCTAGTTCCCCTCCCTTCCGGTGTCCATCCCATCACTTGCAAGTGGGTCTACAAGCTTAAGACTCGCTCTGATGGTTCTCTTGAGCACTACAAAGCTTGTCTTGTGGCTCGTGGCTTCCAGCAGGAGCAGGGGCGCGATTATGAGGAGACATTCGCTCATGTGGCCCACATGACCACTGTCCGCACTCTTCTTGCTGTGGTCTCTGTTCGTCAGTGGTCTATCTCTCAACTTGATGTTCAGAACGCTTTTCTCAATGGCGAGTTGTGTGAGGAGGTTTATATGCAGCCACCACAGGGGTACTATGCTCCTGATGGTATGGTCTGTAGACTTCGCCGCTCCCTATATGGTCTTAAACAGGCCCCTCACGCCTGGTTTGAGCGCTTAGCATCTGTGGTGACCGCCGCTGGTTTCTTGCCCAGTGACCATGATCCCGCACTGTTTGTTCACACGTCTCCTCGTGGTCGGACTCTTCTCCTTCTCTATGTTGATGATATGATCATCACTGGTGACGACACTGATTACATTGCCTTTGTAAAGGCTCGCCTTCGTGACCAATTTCTTATGACTGATCTTGGTCCACTTCGCTACTTTCTTGGGATTGAGATCTCCTCGACCTCTGATGGCTTCTACATCTCCCAAGAAAATATATTCAGGACCTTCTTGCTCGCGCTGCTCTCGGTGATGAGCGCATGGTTGTGACTCCTATGGAGCTCAACGTTCAGCTTCGTGCCACCGATGGTGACCCTCTTCCTAATCCCACTCGCTATCGTCATCTTGTTGGTAGTCTTGTCTATCTTGCTGTTACGCATCCTGACATCTCCTATCCTATCCACATCCTGAGTCAGTTTGTTTCAGCCCCCACCTTTGTCCACTATAGTCATCTCCTCCATGTTCTACGATATCTTCGTGGCACGATCTCTCAGCGCCTTTTCTTTCCCCGCTCCAGCTCTCTTGAGCTCCAGGCCTATTCTGATGCTACCTGGGCTAGTGATCCCTCTGATCGACGCTCGTTGTTTGCTTATTGTGTCTTTCTTGGTGGCTCTCTTATTGCCTGGAAGACCAAGAAACAGACTGTAGTTTCTCGCTCGAGTACAGAGGCTGAGTTGCGAGCCATGGCGATGTTGACGGCTGAGGTGATCTGGCTATGGTGGTTACTTGAGGATTTTGGTGTGTCTGCTACTACCTCTACTCCCTTACTATCAGACAGTACTGGCGCTATCAGTATTGCGCGTGACCTGGTGAAGCATGAGCTCACCAAGCACATCGGTGTGGATGCCCACTTTGTGCGTGCTGCTGTGCAGGATCAGACTCTCGCTCTTCACTATGTGCCCTCTGAGTTACAGTTGGCGGACTTCTTCACCAAGGCACAGACTCGAGCGCAGCACAGCTTTTTCCTCTCCAAACTCAGTGTTGTTGATCCACCATGAATTTGAGGGGGGTGTTAGATGTGTATAGTCCCTTTTCTGTATATCCCCATTGTATAAGGGGTTTTCTGCACTTTGACACACATGTATATGTAATGGCCTTTGGCCCTCAGGAAATACAGTTGCTGATTAACCAACACTTTCAACCACATTGGGGAGAGGATTCAGTCTAAACTCCAAGGTGGAACAGAGAGGCTTATTTCTTGTGCTGGAAGGGAAGTCAGAATCAAAGCGATGGCCCAATCAATCCCCACATATAACATGTCTTGTTTCTAGCTCACAAAGAAAGTGTGCAAGAAGTTGGCCTCGTATATGGCCAAATACTGGTGGAGCAGTAACCTTGATCGCCGGTCTTTACACTGGATCTCTTGGAAATCGCTGGCTGCACCTAAAATTAAAGGAGGAATGTGTTTCAAAGACCTGAAACTTTTCAACCTTGCACTACTCGGCAAGCATGGGTGGCGCTTGATGACGAACCCCAATTCTCTGTGTTCGCGGGTCCTAAAAGGAAGATATTTCCATTCTTGTGATTTCATGCAAGCTACCGTACCTAAATTTTCCTCAGCTGTTTGGCGGGCTATTATTGCAGGAAGGGAAGTGTTGAGAACCGGCCTGCTAAAGCGCATTGGAAGCGGTACGACTGTTTCTATCTGGGAGGACAAATGGATTCCTGACACCAGAACTATGACCCCGGTTGCTCACATTGGTAATGCACAGTTACAGCAAGTGTCTGATCTTATTGATCCTGAAACTTGGCTCTGGAAAGATCAAGTAATCCGAGAGAACTTCATACCACCCGATGCAGATGCCATCTTGAACATTCCCCTAAGGATTGGCGGTGGTGATGATATTTTGGCATGGGCTTTTGAAAATCTAGTTCATATACTGTCAAGTCAGCTTACCGCGCTCTTATGACTCAAAACGAGCAAATTGGCTCTAGAGGAAGGACGGTAGTCGAAGCGTCAACGACAGAGAAACAGATATGGACCACATTGTGGAAGTTGAAGGTTCTACCGAAAGTGAGAGTTTTTTGGTGGAGGGTTCTACGAGGTATCTTGCCAGTAGAATCAACACTCAAATATCGATATATAGCAACAGTGAGTAAGTGCAAAATATGTCAGCATGAAGATGAGGACATGAAACATGCACTGATGAATTGTTCCCATGCGAGAGGGTTTTGGACCCAATCTCCGGATTGGCTTGGGGTAAAGCGACCTGATCTACATCCTCTAACATGGTCAAAGGACATTACTTGTGATCCTAAGTTCTCTGAGTCGGATCGAGCCAAGTTGGTGACGATCATGTGGGCTATATGGACTTCTCGAAATAACATAACTCATGATAAAGGTGGTCTTGACCCGATACAGTCCATGAAAATGGCCAGAGGTACTTTAGGTTTGCTTGATCTACCTAAGGGACATGCTCATTCGCTTCTGAGTCATGGCTGGAGATCACCCGAGGAGGGTGAGATCAAGATAAACACTGATGGCAGTGTTGCTTTGGAAGCTCGAAGAGGAAGAGTGGGAGGAGTTGCTCGATCCCACTCCACTTTCAAAGCTGCGTGGTGTAAACCTTATCAGGGGATTACTGACCCCCTCATCTCTGAAGCCCTAGCAATCCGGGATGGTGTTGTCACGCCCAATATGCGACCCTATCCAAAAGGAACTCGAAGGTCCCACCAAGGATAGACCCGCATATTGAAACGCTTTTGCAAGGTGGATATCATTACATCAACTTTACATAATAGATGGGGATACATACATAAGGCATACAATGCCACATGAATACAACATCATCATACATACGAACATCATCCGACTACGGATGGAACACAAACAGAAACTCAAACGACATCCACCCTGCTAGCCCAGGCTGCCGACCTGGAACCTATCCCCTGATCAAAGAGGAAGCAGAAGAAGAACTCAACGCAAGCAAGCATCGCTCTCGCGTCATGATCATCGCATAAACCTGTACCTGCAACTGTTGTTGTAGTAATCTGTGAGCCACGAGGACTCAGCAATCCCATTACCATGGGTATCAAGACTAGCAAAGCTTAAAGGGAAAGGAAGGGGTAAAGTGGTGAGGCTGCAGCAGCGACTAAGCATATATGGTGGCTAACATACGCAAATAAGAGCGAGAAGAGAGCAAGCGGAACGGTCGTGAAGCTAGCAATGATCAAGAAGTGATCATGAACTCCTACTTATGTCAAACATAACCCAGAAACCGTGTTCACTTCCCGGACTCCGCCGAGAAGAGACCATCACGGCTACACACGCGGTTGATGCATTTTATTTTGGATCTGGTGTCAAGTTGTCTACAACCGGACATTAACAAATTCCCATCTGCCTATAACCGCAGGCACGGCTTTCGAAAGATTATACCCTGCAGGGGTGTCCCAACTTAGCCCATGACAAGCTCTCGCGATCAACGAAGGAATAGACCTTCTCCCAGGAAGACCCGATCAGACTCGGAATCCCGATTTACAAGACATTTCGATAATGGTAAAACAAGACCAGCAAAGCCTCCTGGATGTGCCGACAAATCCCGATAGGAGTTGCACATATCTCGTTCTCAGGGCACACCAGATTGTCCAGACTTCCGGTAGGCCAGCCCAGAGTTGCCCCTGGTGGCCACCGACGGCCGACAGTTTGGACCAACACTCACAACGAGCACCGGCCCGGGGGGGGGGGGTAATAATAATATAAAGATGACCCTCGAGAGCGCGACTCCCAAGGGAAAAAGGGCTAGGTGAGGCAAATGGTAAAACCAAGGTTGGGCCTTGCTGGAGGAGTTTTATTCAAAGCGAACTGTCAAGGGGGTCCCATAAATCACCCGACCGCGTAAGGAATGCAAAATCCGGGAACATAACACCGGTATGACGGAAACTAGGGCGACAAGAGTGGAACAAAACACCAGGCATAAGGCCGAGTCTTCCACCCTTTACCAAGTATATAGATGCATTAATAATATAAGAGATACTGTGATATCCCAACCAAAATCCTGTCCACCATGGAGAAATCTTCAACTTCACCTGCAACTAGCAACGCTATAAGAGGGGCTGAGCAAAAGTGGTAACATAGCCAATCAATGGTTTGCATAGGAAAGGTGTCAAAGGTTAGAGGTTCATGGCAATATGGGATGGCTCGAATAAATAGGTGATAGGTAGCGCAGCAAAGCGATAGAACAAAGAAACTAGCATAGCAATGATAGTAGTGAGATCCAGGGTAGCGGTCATCTTGCCTGAGATCCCGCAAGGAAGAAGAACGAGTCCATGAAGAAGACAGACGAACGAATCCTCACGAACGCAACGTTACCGGAACTAAGAAGCAACACCGGAAAGAAGCAAGCAACATAGTAAACACACAAGCATAATCATGGCATGATGCACAATCAAGTATGATGCATGTCCGGTTTAATGAGGCATGGCATGGCAAAGTGCAACAAACAATACTACAAGTTAAGTGGAGCTCAATATGCAACGAGTTGCATATTGACAAAACACCACAAGCAATTATTTAGTTCTCTCTCGGTTAGGTACACAACAATATTAAATGTTGTTAAACATGGCAAGAGGTGAGGCATAATTAAACTACCTATCTAGGCAAGTTTAAATGAGGCCGGAAACAACAAACCACAATTCCGGAAAATCCTCATGTCCATAATCTAGTTTTGGTACTGTTCTGCCCTAAACACAATTTTATTGTTGTTAAACAGGAACATAAAGTGGACCATGTTAATCTAGGCATTTTTCCACCCCATTTACATATAAAGTTTATTTAAAATGGAGCTACGGTTATTTAGTTATGAAATAAATCATTTTAGCATGGCATTATGCAAAATAAACACAAACAGCATGTTAAACATTTTAAACATGGATGGAAGTGACAAATTATTAATCTACACAATTTTCTGAGCATTTTACATATATAAAACATTTTAATCCGATGCACGGTTATGACGTTATTAATGCATGAAATCTCGGGGGTTTTTCTGCAAAACTGTAAATACTGGATAAATAGACAAATTCGCAACGCAGGAAAAAAACACTATACTGGGCCGAATCTGAACAGTGCTGGGGGCTGCTCACCCATGGGCTCGGCCCAGTCGGTGGAGAGGCCTGGCAGAGGGGGGCTCTGGGCCTGGCTGGCTGCGGCTGGGCCTGGCGCAGGCTTCGGCTGCGGAGGCCCACGCGGGAGGGAGGTCATCGTCGCCCTGCTCGCGCACGGGCAGGGTGCAGGGACGGCGGCGGCGATCCTCAACGGGGACGACAGGGGGGGTGGTCCGGCGAGGGCCCCGAGGTCGGGAACGGGCAGATCCGGCCTCGGGGATCCCGGATCCGGCGGCGGACGAGGCCGAGGAGGGGCGAGGAGGTCGGCGACGGCGACGGTGACAGCAAGCGGCGGCTGCGGTTCTGCGAGGAGAAGAGAGAGCGTGAGGGGGAGAAAGAGAGGAAGGAGGAAGGAGCAGGGCGCGAGGGCGAGGTCCAGCCTGGAAGGTCGCTGGCGGCGGCTCCGGCCTGCGACGCGGGAGCAGCGAGGCTCCGGCGAGCGGGGTTGGAGCGGGTGAGGAGGCGAGGCGCTGGGGCGCTCGGGGTCGGGCCCGGTCGCGGCCCACGGCAGGCTCCGGCGGCGCCCAGATGGGCCTGGCAGGGCCGCGGGGAAGGGGGCGCGTGGAGGCGCGTGAGTGGAGGGGAACGGCGCACTGGGTGACGTGTCACGCCCGGATTGGTCCGGGGCGCGGCGGCGGCGACGCCAAGTGGCGAGCAGGGGCTGGAGAGGCGCGGAAATGGAGGAGAGGAGGTGGGAGGCGGCTGGCTGATGATTGGGGGGCACGGATTTCGAGGAGGAGGGAGGAGAAGGCCCAAAAATGACAAGGGGGCTGCTATATATAGCAGTTTTGCTAGGGTTAGGGGGGTTTGAGGCCGTTTCGGAGCCGTTCGATCTCGATCGGACGGTCCAGAGCGGAGGGGGGTTAGGTAGGTGGGCTAGGCTAACTAGTGGGCTGTGATGAGAGGCCTCAAGCTGAGAGGAGAGAAGAGAAGAGAGGCCCGGCAACAGTTTCGGAGACCGAAACGTCCGACGAAGGTACCGGCAATGGTACCGATATGTTTAACGGTTGGGCTATCAGATGGACTCCGAATGCGACGAAACTTGTCAGGCGGCCTGTCTACACTATAATAAGACCGCACGACAAGTTGCAACCCATTCCGAGAACATTTTTATGCCACTTATAAAATAATATTTCAGAGGTGCCGCGAGCGCATGCGAATGTGGTCGGGCTCAGAACGGACAATGGAGAGAACTGGCGGAACCCGAACGGATGCAAGTTTTATGAAAATGATGCCGATGCAATGCAAAAAATGATATGATACAAGATGCATAACAAGAACAAAAGCAAAACAACCGACAAAACCCAACCACGGAGGAAAATAAATCACATAGCCGGAAATGGCAAGAGTCGGAGTTACGAATATGGAAAATTGTATCCGGGGCGTTACAACACTCCACCACTACGAGAGGATCTCGTCCCGAGATCTAGAATGGCACCGGAGGGAAAACGAAAGGGAAAGAGAAGCGGTAAAACTAAGTTGCTTCTTTGACCAATGAGTGAAACCATGAACCTTGAGAGGTTGAGCAAAATGAAGAAAGAAAACAACAAAGATGAACAAAGTTGAAAACACTTTGTTTAAAAAGAGGAACAAGGAACATTACGAGAACTTGAAGGTTGCAAAGACATGAATGACGAGCACAATGGACAAGAAGGAATTGAAACCACTCTGGTTGAAACGAGATAAGAATGAATAAGAATGATATAATTTTGACAGCACTCCGACTGTAAATGGAAGAAATTGAACATGAACTTGACAAGATGAGAGGATACTTGATGAAATCAACAACACACTGCCTCCAGAACTATTGAAGGAAAGACACAAGGGGTAAGAAGGATTTCAGACAGCACTCCGATTGAAGCGATAGGCAAAACTTGATAAGATGGAAGAACTTGAAGAGATGACACAACACTCCGGTTAAATGGAGAAGCAAGGAGAAGAACATGATCTTGCCAAAGCAAGATGATGAGTGAAAAGAGCAACATCACAATGCCTCCAGAACGAAAGAATAGAAGCTAGATTGTTGGGATAAAGGGACGGAGAAGAAAATGACAATTTCTGCCACAAATGAACTTGGAAAGCACCCTTCCAAAAAGGTTACAACGGGGTTGTTGGAAAACCAACAACGAAAAGAATAAGCTTGTAGTGGGCTTATGGAAACATCGCAAGACTATGAGATGACATTCTGCCACTAACGAAAAACAATTACTTGGATTGAGGTCAACAAGGAGATGACAACTCCTTTCACCGAGAGGATAGGAGAAAACTTGGATCAATGATAAGCACCACAAAGAGCAACATTCCTTAGGGAAGGCTTTAGGTGAAAAGTAACCCAAGATAACTCCAATGAAGAGATTGATGGACTGAGAAGAACTCATGCTCGAAGGAGTTGATGGGTTTAACTACCTCATTCTTGACAACATATGAATCATGAAACATGAATGAAATTGTCAAGAGTGACATAACACCACCTCAAAAGATAAGGTAGAAAGAATTGCACTTTGGAATGCAAGATGAAGAATGCTTGAACTCCCCAAAATAAAACATGTGTTGAGCACCATGTTTATTTTTTTGAGTATGGCTTGGCGGATCTTAGCTTCGAGAGAAATTTTGAGGAACAAATGAAGAATGAAAGGAATCCTTGATGAACCATCATGTAGATCTTCCATGAAGAACTCCGGTAATAAAAGGATGATAAAAAGAAAGAGAAGTTGAAAACACAAGGTAAAGCCTTGCAATGATTTAGATGGAGCTTTGCGATGATATACCCGAGAAAACTTGGAACTACGGAAAGAAAAGATGAATACTAGAACCAAGAATTACTTCATCATGAACAATCTCCGGAAGAAGGAATTAATCACTTGGATGAAACAATGATAAGAATTACGTTATGCGTATCCTTCACCATTTTAAATTGATGACAAACAACAGATTTGGCATACTACTTATTCTCGTAAAAAGGATCAAGATAGATATGGCACAAGCTTGAGAAGGTATTGATGGAACCACCGGTTGGATTTGATAACAATGAATGAATTGATATGATAACAAAGGAAGAGGAATCTTGAACGAACCACCGTAAGAATTGAGAATGAACGAAGAAAAGATAAAGAAACACCGGGAAGAATTGGAAAACGAATGAAGATACTTGAGGGGATTTAGATACGTGAGAACAAAGAAATCATGAACTGATTAGAGGATATTTGAATGATTCACCGGAAGAATTCGAGAACGAGAGCTGAACGCTGAGAATTAATAATTCTGAGATGATTGGCTCCGGAGAATGAAACTGAAAAGAATCCTGAATTACTCCGGATGGTGAAGCGAATTCTCACAATTGAAAACAATTATGAGAGGATGGCATCAAGCTAGAACCATGAATCTTCAAGAGAATGGCCAAGATTTAAGAGAAACTCTTCTTCGGTCTTCAAATGTTGAGAATGATGATGAAAACCACCATGAAAATTGTTGAGGCACTCCGGAATGAAAATTGGAAAGGTTGAACCAACGATGAAAAGAATTTGAAAGATCTTGGAGAAAGACATATGACTGATGATAATTCATTCTTACGTCAAACTTGGAAATGAATTTGGGAATGGCTCCGGAAAAATTAGAAGAGTCAGGTAAGATCCTGGGAAAAAACCTGTGGGTTAGGGCCCACTCAAAAGAAACGCCATTGAAATAACTGATTTAAAGGAGGGATTGCACCGGTTGAATTAAATGACTTGAATGATATAACAACCTCGAAATATCTTGAACGGATTGAGAACGGAAACACAAGTCTTCCGAGATATCTTCAGCACTCCAGAACAAATGAATAGCGAGAAGTGAAAGATTAAGAGGTGCACTGGTATGAAAAAGCATGTGACACGAGGAAAACAATATGATCAACACTGAAAGCTTGAAATTAACACCACCGGAGAAGAATACGAGAATGAAGAATGATGAACTTGAAGCTCGTGAGCATCTTCACGAGGGATCACCGGATCCAAACGTTGATTGAAAAGAGTGAAGAGACTTCACATGAATAAATGGATACTTGATTAAAATAAATGAGTCCTTGAAGAAAAGGGTGGGAGGGCGGGAAAACAAAGGCAACTTGGGGACGGATGAAACGAACAACGTTGGGAAACTGAGAGATGATCTTGCGAATGTTCAAATGATCGGATCCACTTGAAGAGAAGCACGCCGGTTGGAAAAGAGTTGACATGATAACCTCAGTGATCAAAAGGATTTGTACTCCCATAGAAATATGAGAACACCGCTTGAAAGGTATGGATTCAACATTTGACTTCAAAGCAACTCGAATACCACAAATAAAACAAAACAAAGGATTGGCTTGCAGAAATAAGCCGGAACAAACATATGATAGAGATTCCGTCCGAAGTTTTCGTGGTGGGGCCCACACGGGCTCGAGTGTACAGCACCATCATGTACAAGGAAGTGCACATGACATACGAAGTGTCCCCGAACCAGCATAGCCAAGGGTTCTTTAAGACACAACGAGACCACTGTAAAAACGACCGTGGAAAGGCGGACCACTAGACGTCGAGCCCCAATCTCATATCATGCATCTGTCGAAAAGATATTCTAGGAGCTACTTGAATTCCCACCTATAAAACTCCCGAAACTTTCTGGTTATGCAATCTGGTGTTGGGGATACAGGGGAAGCAATATATCTCACCCAAACTAACAATACCTACATCCAGCTGTATCCATCCGTCAACACATAACCAAGAAACCTTTGGAAATCGTGTACCTCAACCTTCGAAAAGCATCCGTTATACGAGTTATGGCAATACTCCCGAGCTCGCCCCAGTACTGGGTTATCGGGGTTATCTCACCAACAACTGCATAAAAGAGATTTTCGATGTCGGCAAACTCAGGTATTCCAGAACTGCAACGATAAAATTGTGACGACAACACCTCGGAGCTCAACTCCCCGGGTCAAAGCCACATAAATAGACAGGAGGCACCAAGAACAATGTTCTCGTCACAAAACCATCGGAACGATTCCAAGATACCCGCGTGATCCTAAAAATTTTTTAGTGAAATTTGAGGAGAGGAAAGACAAAACATCTACGTCAGGAGACCTCACCAGAGCGACGAAGGGGGCTGAGGAGTAAAAAGAATCCTACTCTCCGATATATATAATCCTAAGACTCAAAATAGTTTTCTTCTAGACTCAACAACGGCCAACAATCAAGGGGGCTCCTAGGGTCGGTCGAGGCTCTGATACCAACTTGTCACGCCCAATATGCGACCCTATCCAAAAGGAACTCGAAGGTCCCACCAAGGATAGACCCGCATATTGAAACGCTTTTGCAAGGTGGATATCATTACATCAACATTACATAATAGATGGGGATACATACATAAGGCATACAATGCCACATGAATACAACATCATCATACATAAGAACATCATCCGACTACGGATGAACACAAACAGAAACTCAAACGACATCCACCCTGCTAGCCCAGGCTGCCGACCTGGAACCTATCCCCTGATCGAAGAGAAGCAGAAGAAGAACTCAACGCAAGCAAGCATCGCTCTCGCGTCATGATCATCGCATAAACCTGTACCTGCAACTGTTGTTGTAGTAATCTGTGAGCCACGAGGACTCAGCAATCCCATTACCATGGGTATCAAGACTAGCAAAGCTTAAAGGGAAAGGAAGGGGTAAAGTGGTGAGGCTGCAGCAGCGACTAAGCAAATATGGTGGCTAACATACGCAAATAAGAGCGAGAAGAGAGCAAGCGGAACGGTCGTGAAGCTAGCAATGATCAAGAAGTGATCATGAACTCCTACTTATGTCAAACATAACCCAGAAACCGTGTTCACTTCCCGGACTCCGCCGAGAAGAGACCATCACGGCTACACACGCGGTTGATGCATTTTAATTTCGGATCTGGTGTCAAGTTATCTACAACCGGACATTAACAAATTCCCATCTGCCTATAACCGCAGGCACGGCTTTCGAAAGATTATACCCTGCAGGGGTGTCCCAACTTAGCCCATGACAAGCTCTCGCGATCAACGAAGGAATAGACCTTCTCCCAGGAAGACCCGATCAGACTCGGAATCCCGGTTTACAAGACATTTCGACAATGGTAAAACAAGACCAGCAAAGCCTCCTGGATGTGCCAACAAATCCCGATAGGAGCTGCACATATCTCGTTCTCAGGGCACACCGGATTGTCTAGACTTCCGGTAGGCCAGCCCAGAGTTGCCCCTGGTGGCCACCGGCGGCCGATAGTTTGGACCAACACTCACAACGAGCACTGGCCCGGGGGGATAATAATAATATAAAGATGACCCTCGAGAGCGCGACTCCCAAGGGAAAAAGGGCTAGGTGAGGCAAATGGTAAAACCAAGGTTGGGCCTTGCTGGAGGAGTTTTATTCAAAGCGAACTGTCAAGGGGGTCCCATAAATCACCCGACCGCGTAAGGAACGCAAAATCCGGGAACATAACATCGGTATGACGGAAACTAGGGCGGCAAGAGTGGAACAAAACACCAGGCATAAGGCCGAGTCTTCCACCCTTTACCAAGTATATAGATGCATTAATAATATAAGAGATACTGTGATATCCCAACCAAAATCCTGTCCACCATGGAGAAATCTTCAACTTCACCTGCAACTAGCAACGCTATAAGAGGGGCTGAGCAAAAGTGGTAACATAGCCAATCAATGGTTTGCATAGGAAAGGTGTCAAAGGTTAGAGGTTCATGGCAATATGGGATGGCTCGAATAAATAGGTGATAGGTAGCGCAGCAAAGCGATAGAACGAAGAAACTAGCATAGCAATGATAGTAGTGAGATCCAGGGTAGCGGTCATCTTGCCTGAGATCCCGCAAGGAAGAAGAACGAGTCCATGAAGAAGACAGACGAACGAATCCTCACGAACGCAACGTTACCGGAACTAAGAAGCAACACCGGAAAGAAGCAAGCAACATAGTAAACACACAAGCATAATCATGGCATGATGCACAATCAAGTATGATGCATGTCCGGTTTAATGAGGCATGGCATGGCAAAGTGCAACAAACAATACTACAAGTTAAGTGGAGCTCAATATGCAACGAGTTGCATATTGACAAAACACCACAAGAAATTATTTAGTTCTCTCTCAGTTAGGTACACAACAATATTAAATGTTGTTAAACATGGCAAGAGGTGACGCATAATTAAACTACCTATCTAGGCAAGTTTAAATGAGGCCGGAAACAACAAACCACAATTCCGGAAAATCCTCATGTCCATAATCTAGTTTTGGTACTGTTCTGCCCTAAACACAATTTTATTGTTGTTAAACAGGAACATAAAGTGGACCATGTTAATCTAGGCATTTTTCCACCCCATTTACATATAAAGTTTATTTAAAATGGAGCTACGGTTATTTAGTTATGAAATAAATCATTTTAGCATGGCATTATGCAAAATAAACACAAACAGCATGTTAAACATTTTAAACATGGATGGAAGTGACAAATTATTAATCTACACAATTTTCTGAGCATTTTACATATATAAAACATTTTAATCCGATGCACGGTTATGACGTTATTAATGCATGAAATCTCGGGGGTTTTTCTGCAAAACTGTAAATACTGGATAAATAGACAAATTCGCAGCGCAGGAAAAAAACACTATACTGGGCCGAATCTGAACAGTGCTGGGGGCTGCTCACCCATGGGCTCGGCCCAGTCGGTGGAGAGGCCTGGCAGAGGGGGGCGCTGGGCCTGGCTGGCTGCGGCTGGGCCTGGCGCAGGCTTCGGCTGCGGAGGCCCACGCGGGAGGGAGGTCATCGTCGCCCTGCTCGCGCACGGGCAGGGTGCAGGGACGGCGGCGGCGATCCTCAACGGGGACGACAGGGGGGGTGGTCCGGCGAGGCCCCCGAGGTCGGGAACGGGCAGATCCGGCCTCGGGGATCCCGGATCCGGCGGCGGACGAGGCCGAGGAGGGGCGAGAAGGTCGGCGACGGCGACGGTGACAGCAAGCGGCGGCTGCGGTTCTGCGAGGAGAAGAGAGAGCGTGAGGGGGAGAAAGATAGGAAGGAGGAAGGAGCAGGGCGCGAGGGCGAGGTCCAGCCTGGAAGGTCGCTGGCGGCGGCTCCGGCCTGCGGCGTGGGAGCAGCGAGGCTCCGGCGAGCGGGGTTGGAGCGGGCGAGGAGGCGAGGCGCTGGGGCGCTCGGGGTCGGGCCCGGTCGCGGCCCAGGGCGGGCTCCGGCGGCGCCCAGATGGGCCTGGCAGGGCCGCGGGGAAGGGGGGCGCGTGGAGGCGCGTGAGTGAAGGGGAACGGCGCACTGGGTGACGTGGCGCGCCCGGATTGGTCCGGGGCGCGGCGGCGGCGACGCCAAGTGGCGAGCAGGGGCTGGAGAGGCGCGGAAATGGAGGAGAGGAGGTGGGAGGCGGCTGGCTGATGATTGGGGGGCACGGATTTCGAGGAGGAGGGAGGAGAAGGCCCAAAAATGACAAGGGGGGCTGCTATATATAGCAGTTTTGCTAGGGTTAGGGGGGTTTGAGGCCGTTTCGGAGCCGTTCGATCTCGATCGGACGGTCCAGAGCGGAGGGGGGTTAGGTAGGTGGGCTAGGCTAACTAGTGGGCTGTGATGAGAGGCCTCGAGCTGAGAGGAGAGAAGAGAAGAGAGGCCCGGCAACAGTTTCGGAGACCGAAACGTCCGACGAAGGTACCGGCAACGGTATCGATATGTTTAACGGTTGGGCTATCAGATGGACTCCGAATGCGACGAAACTTGGCAGGCGGCCTGTCTACACTATAATAAGACCGCACGACAAGTTGCAACCCATTCCGAGAACATTTTTATGCCACTTATAAAATAATATTTCGAAGGTGCCGCGGGCGCATGCGAGTGTGGTCGGGCTCAGAACGGACAACGGAGAGAACCGGCGGAACCCGAACGGATGCAAGTTTTATGAAAATGATGCCGATGCAATGCGAAAGATGATATGATACGAGATGCATAACAAGAACAAAAGCAAAACAACCGACAAAACCCAACCACGGAGGAAAATAAATCACATAGCCGGAAATAGCAAGAGTCGGAGTTACGAATATGGAAAATTGTATCCGGGGCGTTACAGGTGTCATCTTTGCTAAGCTCAGGGGCTACGAGAAAAGTCATGATGGAATCCGACTGTCTGGAGGTCGTTAATCTCTAGAACTCGCGTCATGATGATAGGACAGTTGTGGCGTCCATCCTGTCCGAAATACTGGAGCACTCTACTAGTTTTAAGTCTTTCGCATTCAACATATTTCGAGGTCAGCCAACTACCCTGCTCACATGTGTGCTAGACATGCAAGCACATTGGATGTAACAGAATGATGGTTTGACTCAGTATCTAACATCATTGTAACTAGCCTCCTTGCAGATTCTGCAGGGGCTTGGATCGTTGAATAAAGCTCTAAATATTTCCCGTCAAAAAAAAAGATCATTCGTTGCATCTCCTGTTTCTTTGTGAAAGGGATAACTCACCGAAATAAACATACATACCATAGCTACAATTATATTCTTTAATTCTACAGCCAGGAAATAAACAACAGGGTGGGGGTGTAACCAATACGAGGGGAACTGGTCAGTCAGAATGCCTGTTTGCCCTAGTGATGGCGCAAAACCCCGAAGATGCCACTCTTCAGAGTGTTTCTGCAATGCAAAATCTGTAGCACGCAAAACATGTTTAGAAACAGAGACAGGCTATTTCCATCAGGATATGGAGATCAAACACACTACTAGCTAATCTTGGCCAGATCAGATGCAAGAAATTTGTAACAGCGGTGACTGACATAAACAGCACCGTAGAAATCACAACACCACACTGACCCAACAACACCAACAGTATGCAAACAAAAGGTCTGCCGCTAAGGCGCAAACTCTAAAAGAACTCAAAGTCAAGGTACTTCCCACCGGACTTGGCGTCCGCGCCGACCACCCTCTTGTTGGTGCTCGCGACTGCCTCCGACACCCCGTACTTCATGGGCAGCTCCGCCTCGACGGGCCTCGGGACCTCTGGGGGCGTGCTGCACCGGATGAGAGCCCAGTTCACGCCCTCAAAGAACGGGTGCTGCTTTATCTCCGTCGCGCCCCTCTTCACGCCGAGGCGCTGCTGCGGCTCCTTGGCCAGGAGCCCCCTGATGAGGTCCCTGCCAGCGTAGCTCGTCGACGGCGACTCGGGGAACTTTAGCTGCTGACCGACCACGTTGAACAGCGTGGCGCGGTTGCCTGACCCCTTGAATGGTGTCTTGCCGTATAGAAGCTCGTGCAAGAAGATACCAAAGGTCCACCAGTCGACCGCACTTCCATGGCCTTCGCCTTTGATGATTTCTGGGGCCAAGTACTCATGAGTTCCAACAAATGACATCGATCGAGCTGATGTTGGTTCTGCGAGGAGCTCGGGCAGGTTGATGGCACTCTGTCCCAGCTCAGACCTTGTCTTTCTGGTCTTTTTCTTGCTCTTCTGACCGAACAATTTGGGCATGAAACAAGCGGGCTGAATACAGGCTGAAGTAGGTTCCATGCAAGTAGGTTGCACACAGAATGAACCACCCGCCCTTCTGGGATCAGAATCAAAGGCCGATGTCCTGATTAGTGTAGGTGACACTGCACATCTCAGGGAGAGGTCGAAATCTGAAAGCATTATGTGGCCATCATCACGCACCAGAACATTTTCTGGCTTCAGGTCCCTGTAAACGACTCCCAGCATGTGCAGATACTCAATAGCTAGAAGAACTTCTGCAGCATAAAACCTGCTCAAAATCAGAGAGCACAATATCAGTGCTTTTAGTTGCAACTAGCCAACTAGGTATATATGATAAGCTTCGGAATACCAAAAATCTGGTATTGAAGGATAAGATGCTAAAGCAAAAGCTAATTGGAGCACGGTTTATAATATCCCAAAATCATTTCAACCATGCTGCCTACATTTCAATCTATAAATTTATGCACCATTTACGAGCACACCTGCAGACTACATTCGAACAAATAACATTTCTCGCACACCATCATATAACAGCCATAGGACCTTATTCAGAAATTCTGCCCGAGTAACCGGGCAACACTACATTAGCTGCTTCCTGAGCCCCAAAAGATAAGTTTCCCATCAAACTATAGCTATACAGAATTCCTTCCCTTGCGGAAACCATTTCCAACCCGGAATCCTTGCACAGTTCGGAAATTATGCTTCAGGCTCAACTGTCTAATATTAAAAAGCAGAAATAGTAATAACTCTAAGCTACATTAAATTGATAGCAAATGGAATCAGTACTAAACTTGACAAACAAATTACTGAATGTGAATACAATATGAAAATACAAGTTATATTTTTGTAAGGAACTGGCTCATGATTTAATATACCTTGCTGCATACTCGGAGAAATATTTTCCTGGCTGTTTCTGTCGCAGAGTGTGCAAGTCGCCACCCGGACAAAATTCCATGACCAGACACGAGAACCTATCAGTCTCAAAATGTGTATACAGAGTTGGTAGGAATGGATGATCCAGAAGCTGTAGGATCTCCCTCTCAGTTTGAGCCCTATTCAACTTCTTCCTGCTGGCTAAGGATGCCTTGTCCATTACCTTCATTGCAAAGTAGCACCTAGTCCCACTCAACTCTGAGAGGTATACACTGCCAATGTCACCACAGCCTAGACGCTTGAGCAGTCTAAAGTGGCTCATCCCAAGCACGCCATCGCGAATTCGCACAGCATGAATCGCCTTTCCTCTAGGATCATTCCCCTTATGAGGCTTGCTGGTACCTCCAGTGATATGGCTCCAGCTGCTATCATCGCTAACACCACTGCTGTCACTTGCTCGGCTCATGCTTGTTTTTGCACTTTCTAAAGAGTCACCTCGCACACTACTCTTTACACTTCCAAAGTTCCTCTCTACAGTAAGCATGGTTCCGCCAGCTATGGCTTCACTTTTATATGTGTTACTGCGGTTGCTCGCGATGCTCATGGCAGTGACCACCCCCATGCTGTCAATGCTGCTGTGAGGGCTGACATTGCCGCTGGGAGGGAGCGATGCATCCCAGACACAGTCCTTCTCCTCCGAATCCGGAGGCAAGGACACAGTTTCCGTTGCCTGTGACGAGCGCGCCGTGGCCAACGAAGCCACTGCAGCACCAGATACCTTCCTCTCTTCAGCCAAGCCTTCACCACTGCCTGCACAGACCACTGCATTTGGCTTCAGGCCTGTGACACAGAGCGAGAGGTCATCTATGAACGGCCCTTTCCCTGATAGTCCTCGCACCAGACACACCGGCGGCTCAGGCTTCTCCTCGTCAATTGCGACATAGACCGTCTTCATAAGATCCATATCAATTGGCTCCAGGGGGTGACTGGCCCCAGAGAAAGAACTCCGGCCACCCTCATCCGAGGAATCCACGCTCTGGAAGCTCTCCTCGCCATCATCTGGCAGATCCTTCTCATCCTGCTGCTGGGAGGTCTTCCCTTTCCATGACGCCTTTATCGGTATCGGCAGTGGCGGCTCCAGGCTCTGCACCTTCCGAGCAGTGACCACCAGAGGGTCTTCAGGCTCCGCAATCTTATCTACTATCTCCATTCAGACCTTAGCATAACAAGGGCACAAACACCAAGCAAGAGCCGACCAAGACAAGGCAAATCCCAAGCGATTCTCTCCTCAACAAGACACAAGGACGACAGGATTCCTGCACCGGGATGGCAGATTTCAGCACAGACAGCACTTCACCTGCAACATTCACACACAGATTGATTAAGGAGACGAGGAGAACAAAGTTCCTCTCCAGCACAACACGGGTTCGAAGAATCAAACCTGCTCCAGGGCAAATTGTCGAAAACCCAGCGAAAGCAGCCCCCGGGGAGTAGGAACAGGTCCAATCCTCCACCCTGCAGAACAGAATCACAAACCAACCCACCGGATTAGAGGACGCATACTTCCGCAAGAATGAGAAAACAACGACCCACCAAATCACGCCTGGTGCTCCCCAAACCCCAAGGCACCCACCAAAACCGCAGCAGAATCCCGCCAGCATATCGACTCTCAGAATGCACCCACCCCGCGCCGCATTCAGATCTTCGCCGCCGGCGAAGAGCAACGAAGCGCGGCAGTCGCCGGTTCCCCAACCGAACCAAACAAGTAAACAAATCGAAGGAAAATAATCAATCACCTCGAACCGGGGAAAAGCGGAGATCCCCAGAGTCCAGAGATGACGGACGCCTCAGCCTCGGGGGACGACGCGCCGCGCTCTTGGCCGGCTCCTCCCCGCTCCCTCGTCCCACCACCGCGCACCAGTGCCGCCGCTGCTGCTGCTAGCGCCAGTCCCAGCCAGAGTAACTCCGCACCCAGCCTCGCCCTGCACCTCTCTCTCTCTCTCTCTCTCTCTCTCTGCGCTTGTGAGGACTGATGAGGAGAGGCGGAGCGCGACGGAGGGGGGAAAGCGAAAGGCGTGGGAGTGGTGGGGGCTGGATTTGTTCCCGTTCTGTTTTGAGAAGGAAAAAATAAAGCGGAAAGCGGCGAAAAGGTTGCGCGTGGGCTGCTGCTAAGCACCGTTTTCCCGCGGCTAATCACTCTCGCGCTTTATCCGCTTTCCCTAACCACACAGCTTTGCTCGCTCTGGCCCGTCCCTTTCATCCTCGTTAGTCGTTACCCATCCAACCCCACACTGATGTTCTGCTGCCAAAAAGAAAAAAACTACACTGATGTTTTCTCATCTGTGAGACAGGAAGCAGCTTCTCAACTGTGCCACGAATAACAAAATAAGTACAATCAGAATGGGTCTAATGTTACTAGTAGTACCTTCTTTTGGGTAAAAGCAAAGGGAATTTTATTGTTGCTGTACTGGAGTATCTCCTTCTTGATAGCCGAATTAATGCTTTCTTCTTCTTCTGAGCCGAAGTAATTGCTGCGTTGATACGGGTCGGAGCTTTGGGGCATGCCTGGGCCGACTTGTGGGGCCATGGTGTAGCTTCTTTGCGCTACAGCGGGACCACCTGTCACCATCACTTGGAGAGTGCGGCCGGAATGAGGACAGACGCATACGTGACTCGTTCAATGATGCCGTTTTGGAGGACGTGTTCACCCGCTCATCACGCTCGTCGGTGTCAGAGTAATTTGAGCAAGGCGGCTAATGGAGTAGTAGGTTTTTTACCGTCTCCCCTGAACTTTACATGGGACGAAAAGTTTACGTGTACAGTTTTTTCTTTTTACATCAGTACAGACTCAAGCGCTCATATATATGTGCATACTCTCACTCCTATGAGCGCGCACACTCACATCCTACCTCTATAAGCATCTCTGAGAGACTGAACCCTGGTGGGCTGTGATACCATTGTGCCTCTAACCATCCAACCACAGGTTGGTTTGCGTTTACGTGTACAGTTTATTTCTTTTCATTTGAGAAATTTACATGTACAATTAAGAGATAGTGTCACCCAACGCCAACGCGCTGAAACGGACTGAAAATGTGGCCCAACGCGGCGAAGCAAACAGATGGTTCGTCCGCCCACGACACATTTTCCGGCCCAAATTTAGACTAGGTTTGCGTTGGCATGTACACACGTGACGCTCTCTCTTATTCTCCCCTGGACCGTCTGTAGGTGGCATATCGGCCATTCTCTCCTCCCCTCCCCCCACACAGGACCTCTTCCGGCCACGCCGTCCTCACCGCCGTTGTCCACTTCGGTCGCTTGGACGCCGCATAGGCTACAGTCCATATCCACCCATTCCCTCCCACCTCTAAGCGCATCTAAGACCCACTCTTGTCGGTGTTAGTGGCCTCTTCTCGCCGCCGTCGTAGCACGAGAAGGCATGGTCTAGCAGCACCTCCACGGTCGCCAGCACCACCCTTGCCTCCACTTCGACAGGCCCACTGGATGTACAGGGAGGGCATGGGGCTCTCCACTGCTGCTACTCCACCACGCCCATAAAGGTGTTCGGTGTTTTGCCCGCAAGGTACCTTGGATAGTGGGACGAGTTCTTTTTCAATAACTTCATGTGTTCATCGAACAATTCATTGCCGGACAATGAGGATTTTGTGGTTGCAACTATGTTCGTCAATGACCACATTGCTAAGCAGCGTACGACGTTTAGGGGATCGATCATGGGCCATGCTCCGGTGTTAAATCGCAACAGAGAAAGAGGCCATTGCCCACTCTTTGTCGGTTACTTTCAGTGCACGTCCCCACTCTACAATCCCAAACTTTCCCGGTGCTGCTTCTGGATGGCGGGACATGTGTTCAATCGTATTCGAGAGGGAGTGGTGGTGTATGATGATTACTTTAGATGCAAGGAGGATGCCCTTGGAAAGGTTGGTTTCTCCTCTTATCAGAAATGCACTGCAGCTATTCGGATGCTTGCATACGAAATTCTCGGTGATCTTATGGATGAGTATGTCTGCATGAGTGAGTCCACATGCCTTGCATCATTGTACAAGTTCTGTCGGGCTAAGGCAGCAACGTTTGGCCCGAAGTACTTGAGAGAGCCAAATGTTGCATATACAGCCCGATTGTTAGCGATCAATGGAGAGAGAGGCTTTTCTAGGAGCGCTTGGTACCATAAATTGTATGCATTGGAAGTGAAAGAATTGTCAATTTGCTTGGTGGGGGCAATATAAGGGGCATTTTAAGGCTTGCACTGACATACTTGAAGTTGTGGCTTCACAAGATATCTGAATTTGGCACTCTTTTTCGGCATGGTTGGTTCTCACAATGACATTGATAACCCACAAGTGTAGGAGATCGCAACAGTTTTCGAGGGTAGAGTATTCAATCCAAATTTATTGATTCGACACAAGGAAAGTCAAAGAATATTCTCAAGTATTAGCAGCTGAGTTGTCAATTCAACCACACCTGAAAGACCTAATATCTGCAGCAAAGTATTTAGTAGCAAAGTAGTATGGAAGTAACAGCAACAGTGGCAAAAGTAACAGTAGCAATCCTAACAGTGGCAACGGAAAAGTAACTTAGCAAAGATCAATATGAAACGAGCTCGTAGGCAATTGATCAATGATGGATAATTATGTCGGATGGCATTCATCATGCAATAGCTATAACATAGGGTGACACAGAACTAGCTCCAATTCATCAATATAATGTAGGCATGTATCCTGAATATAGTCATACGTGCTTATGGAAAAGAACTTGCATGACATCTTTTGTCCTACGCTCCCGTGACAGCGGGGTCCTATTGCAAACTAAGACATATTAAGGCCTCCTTTTAATAGCACGGCGGTGAGCATCATGAAATTAGTGATGGAGGATGGTTGATGATGATGATGGCGATGAATTCCCCTCTCCGAAGCCCCGAACGGACTCCAGATCTGCCCTCCCGAGGAAGAACATGGCTTGGCGGCGGCTCCGTATCGTAAAATGCGATGACTCCTTCTCTCCTATTGTTTTCTCCCCGAACGCGAATATATGGAGTTGGAGTTAAGGTCGGTGGAGGTCCAGGAGGGCCACAAGGATAGAGGGCACGCCCCCCACCCTTATGGCTAGGGTGTGGACCCCCTTCGGTTGATTCTTTCGCCAATATTTTTTATTTATTCCAGAGGTTATCTCCGTGAAGTTTCAGGTCATTCCGAAAGCTTTTATTTCTGCATAAAAATAACACCATGGCAATTCTGCTGAAAACAACGTCAGTCCGGGTTAGTTCCATTCAAATCATGCAAATTAGAGTCAAAACAAGGGCAAAAGAGTTTGGAAAAGTAGATACGTTAGAGACATATCAACTCCCCCAAGCTTAACCCATTGCTTGTCCTCAAACTAAAAGTGATAAAGAAAAACTTTTACAAACTCTGTTTGATATTGTTGTTGCAAATATGTAAATCCAGCATTCAAGTTTTCAGCAAAGATTATGAACTAACCACATTCACCATAACATTTAGATCTCACATTTACTCATCCAATGGCATAATCAACTAGCGAGTAATAATAAATCTTAGATGACAACACTTTCTCAAAACAATCATGATATGATATAACAAGATGGTATCTCACTAGCCCTTTCTGAGACCGCAAAACATAAATGCAGAGCACCCCTGAAGATCAAGGACTGACTAGACATTGTAATTCATGGCAAAAGAGATCCCGTCACAGTCATACTCAATATCAATTAATAACAACGCATACAAATACAGTGGTGCTCTCTAACTGGTGTTTTGTAAGAGGATGATGACTCAGCATAAAAGTAAATAGACAGGCCCTTCGCAGAGGGAAGCAGGGATTTGCAGAGGTGCCAGAGCTCGAGTTTTGAAATAGAGATAAATAATATTTTGAGCGGCATGCTTTCATTGTCAACATAACAACCAAGAGATCTCGGTATCTTCCATGCTACATACATTATAGGCGATTCCCAAACAGAATGGTAAAGTTTATACTCCCCCACCACCAACAAGCACATTCCACGGCTGGTCCGAAACAATGGGTACCATCCAACTAACAACAATCCTGGGGGAGTTCTGTTTGCAATTATTTTGATTTGATTTGAGCATGGGACTGGGCATCCCGGTTACCAACCATTTTCTCGTGAATGATGAGCGGGGTCCACTCATCGTGAGAATAACCCACCTAGCATGAAAGATATAGACAACCCTAGTTGCTACATGAGCGATTCGAGCATACAAAACAGAATTTCATTTGAAGGTTTAGAGTTTGGCACATGCAAATTTACTTGGAATGGCAGGTAAATACCGCATATAGGTAGGTATGGTGGATTCATATGGAACACCCTCGGGATTTATGGAAGTGGATGCACAGGCAGTATTCCTGCTTAGTACAAGTGAAGGCTAGAAAGAGACTGGGAAGTGACCAACTAGAGAGCAACAACATCCATAAACATGCATTGAGATTAACCAACACTGAGTGCAAGCATGAGTAGGATATAAATCACCATGAACATAAATATCGTGGAGGCTATGTTGATTTTGTTTCAACCACATGCGTGAACATGTGCCTAGTCAAGTCAGTTGAATCATTCAAAGGAGGATATCATCCTATCATACTACATCACAATCATTTGAATAGCATGTTGGCACGCAAGGTAAATCATTATAAACTCCCAGCTAATTAAGCACGGCATGAACTGCTACCTCTTCACACTACAAAAAAATACACTTCCGTGATGATACGTGTTTGTCACAGTAGGTCGCGTTTTTTGTCATGCATGTACATCCATGACAATTTTATGACAAAATCAAGATAGTCATACCTGTGCTGTTGTAGAAGTGTTCCATGACATTACCAAAATTATCATCACAGAAGTCTCCACTTCCATGACGATAAATCGTGCGTCACAGAAGTGCTTTCGTCAAGGGTGACCGACACGTGGCATCCACCATAACGGGACACCGTTAAGCTATCGGGTCCGGTTTTGGATCCGATAACCCGTTAACAGCCCCGACCAATGGGGATTTTCCATGTGTAAAATCATCATTGGCTGGAGGAAATACGTGTCGGCTCACCATTGGGACATATGTCATCCACTCATTGGACAGAAGGCGCCTATGATACATCGACACGTGGCACGGCCCAACAGAGGCCCATTACTGTGAAAAGGTCGGCCCATTTTACTTGGTCAAAAGGTGACGGGCCGGCCCATGGAAAGCCTGTTAACGGCCTGTTCGCATATAGCCCATTTACATCCCGCTAACCCAAGGCCCGTTACGCCCTGTCCGAATTAGGCCCAGTAGCGTCATCTGGGCCATCCAATATGATTCCAGCCCGTTTTCACTTCTGGTCCATGTATGGCCCATGACGTCTTTCTGCCCATATGAGGCCCTTTGTAAATCTTGGCCCATTAACGGCCCATGGTGAAACTGGCCCGTAATGAACAGTGTATCACTTTATACCCATTAACAACCCATGGTGAAACTGGCCTGTAATGAAAAGTGTATCTCTTTATACCCATCAACAGCCCGTTATTCCGTTGGGCCATTTCCAGCCATGTTATCTTTCGGCCTTCTCAAAGCCCATTTATTCTTGGGCTCATTTCCAGCACTCATTTACTTACGGCCCGTTACAGTCATTTTCTGCTTGTGCGCTAAATTTAGCCCTAGGTTACAGTCGGCCTGTTTGTGGACCGTTAATACGTTGGGCCGTTTTCGTAGCGTCATCAAATACGACCGATTAACGACGACCCATTATGGTCGGCCCATGAACAGACAATTCAAGCTCTAGCCCGTTTACGGCCATAATGCGGTCTGTTATTGGCCCATGTTTGCCAACCGATCATACGGCCCGTAGAAGGCCCATTGATGATATGGCCCGTAGAAGGCCCATTGTGTCTACGACCCTTATAAGGCCCATTGTTTCTGCGACCCGCAGAAGTCCCATTGTTTCTACGGCCTGTAGGAGGGAAATAGTAACTACAGTAAATATGTAGCCCATGGTTATTGTGGCCTAGTTTTAAAAAATAGGTTATTGTGGCCACTAGCAAACCGCGAAAAAAGAACTGCACTGACTACAAGCAAAGAAATAAACAAGACAATAAGGAAATAAATAAGCAAGCAACTTACGCTAGGCTATCACGGCTATTACACATATTACATCCACTGGGCATCAAAGTTCGCCACCAGTGCAAATATAGGGAACACATTAGCATATAAACGCCGCAGCAAAACAAGTCCAGAACTGAAACCACTTCAGAAGAGCTCAAGAAACAATATCCTGGGTACCCATAATGCTGGCAAGATGCTTAGCAAGCTTATTAACTTTCTCTTTTTTGGCGCTTAAGTCCTCCAGCACTTGTTGTTGCACCAGAAAGTATGCATCTGAATTCTGCAGGGACTTCCTCAGTCCTTCGGCTTCCTGTTGCATAACATCTGATCGATGTCTTTCAACTTGAAGTTGAGACTCAAGAAGCCGAACTGATTCAGGCAACGAGTTCGAAGAGTTGGTGCCAGCAGTAGTAGCCAGTAACTCGAACACTACATCAAGACATGACTTTGGGGTTGTCTCAGTGTCTTCAATATAGTTTTTATCAGTTTTCTTGGAGACCAACAGGGATGTCTCACTATCTTGAACCTTATCTGCATTACTTCCTTTACCATTGCATAATGGGGTACTCTTCTCCAATATTTTATCCGCGTTCTAAAAGAGAAACAAACAAACACATCACAGGTTTACAATGTAGTATATGAAACTCATTTTGGTAAACCAGTTCAGTAGTAAGGTGGACAGGATAACAACATGAAACAAACATATATCTATGTAGTATGGTCACTGTATGATCTATATCATTCTAGTTTATGTTGCCAAATTAAGATAGACACTGTTCGAATCATATCTATTTAAGACAAAGCAGCATAGATAGAATATAAGTGTGGGAAACTACACAGCAATAACAACACTTGTAATGTGCATGGCATGAGAACATAATTGTTTATTCAATTGAAACTGAAATCAACATAGAGCAAGTTACAACAGCAAACACGTTAAAGAAACGAGTTTAAAACATACCTGTTGCGCCATCGGAGTTTCAATTGCATCCTTCAAATTTGAAATTAGTTGGTATGAGTAAATACAGTGATGCAAGAGCACAGTAGTATGAACCATAGCTACGGAACCTGACCTGAGAACAATTCTTCTTCTGCTTTAAGCGTTGACTTGGGGTTCGGAGTGGTGGTCCTCGTGCTTTGGGCAATGCAGTTGCCTTACTAACTGCTCGTGTTTGGGTTCTCTGTGGTGGAGATAGTGTTGTGTCAATGGGAACTGGGTTACTATCTGCTGGGGTTGGGTTAGAAGGGGTGTAGCTGGTTCTCTGTCCAACTGGGTAGGGGTACAATCTGCATGAGTCTGGGTTATGTGTGGTGGGGCTGGTTCTTGGGCAAGTACAACCATGGTTCTATCTGCATCGACAGGTAGCACGATCTTTTCTGAAGACCGTGTTTTTACTCCCAAAGATACTGCCATCACCCCCCCAATTGAAATGGCTGATAAACAAGAAAAGTAACTAAATGTACAGACATTGTAAGATAGACAGGTGCAATGGATAGTAGGGAAGAAAACAGGGCATGAAATAATTCACATTTATGTTGTCTAACCAAACAGAATAGCTAGACATAATTTCACATATATGATGGCTAATTAAACAGGATAGCATGACACAATTTCACATGTATGATGACTAACTAAACATGATAGAATGACATACTTCAAAATATGATGACTATGTAAACAAGATGGCATGATATAACTATATGATGTGTCTATTAAAATGGTTGGCATGCCATAAATCACAAACATGCCATCGATGGAAACATGATGGCATGATATAATTCACGGATAGAATGCCATAATTTAAAATATGATGACTATGTAAACAAGATGAGATGATATAACTATATTATGTCTTTAGAAAATGGGTTGGCATGCCATAATTCAGATACATGTTGTTTATGTAAACATCATGGCATGACATAATTCAAATATATGATTTATATACTAAGGAAGTGAGAAGAGGGCAATCGCATATATGATGCTTCAACTAAGGAGATGGCATTCAATATTGTGTATATGATGTAAAAACTAAGCATTGCAATACAAAATATGCATGATATGAGTAATATAATCCCACCAAGTTTGAGCATACACCTCAGGGGGATAATAGGACTAGTCATCTGCCTCTGAATCCTCCTTTGAAGAGCTATCTGACGAGGATAAAGACCTGGGGTAGGGTCATAGGCTCGACCTACGCGTCCTACCCAAGGTCACTACCCTGAAAGATGAAAAGACCAAGATTCGACAGAAGAGCACCAGTCTCATATGTCGAGTGCAATCCACTTGACAGTCACATCACTCGACGGTGGTTACCTATCGCCACTCGACCACAATGAAGATCACTCGACCATATCGAAGACCAGTAGTCAGGAGGGCACACAACGGCCAGATATTTATTCCTTAGTCTTCATGAGCATTAAGAGTACTTAATGCTGGCGTTACCAGTAACGCCCCTACTTTATGTACATTACTTCCCTTGTAATGGAGTGGGGCTGGGGTCCTGGCGCACCCTATATAAGCCACCCCCTCCTCTGGCACAAGGGTTCGCACCCTCTGTAATCCACACATATAATCCAATCGACCGCCTCTGGGCACCGAGACGTAGGGCTATTACTTCCTCTTAGAAGGGCCTGAACTCGTAAACATCGCGTGTACACCTTCATCATAGCTAAGATCTTGCCTCTCCATACCTACCCCCTTTTCTACTGTCAGACTTAGAACCACGACAGTTGGCGCCCACCATGGGGCGGGTGTCTTAGCGACTTATTGGTGAAGTTGCAAGTTTTTCTGATCGTCATCATCATGGTTTCCGGCGGCGGATTGGCTGAGGGCCGCGAGATCCGTCTCGGCGCGCTCGTTTTCATCGCCGACGACTCTGCGTGGCTCCAGGAAGCTCCCTTGGACACCGAGGCGCTCCCCGTCCGAGGGGCGATGCACTTCCGCGCGTGTGTTCGTGGCGTTCTTCTTCGGCAGCCGTCGACTCAATATCAGTCGGCTCCAATGGCGTTTTCTCCTCCCGCTGTACGCCGCCGCAAGTGATCCGGTCGATCGCCGCTCCAGCGGTGGGTGAAACATGCGGTGGCTCGGCAATCGACCACCCATCAAGTCGCGGCAATCGAGCCTGACGAAACTCTCCACGGCCTATTCGACCTGTTGACTGGATCCACGGAGACCGCATCCGAATGCAATAGCAGCGATCCTGCGGCCGAAGTCTTGATGGTCAATGGGCCTCGCATCCCACCTGGTTTCCGCCGCGAATACGACAGAGATGGAGGCGGCGATCCGTCGCATGCCCACGAGGAATACCGACCCGAACCCCTCTCCTCTCAGCATAGAGAACTTCGTCGCCACAATATGGATGCACTCCACATGCCCATCGTAGGGGAAACCCCCGAGGCTCGGGCCTTGGAGGAGGTATGCTTAGCTAATCTAGCTGAGCGCACTTGACTGGATAACCTCCAGCAGGCTCTCGACGAGCGCGCTCAGGAGCGGATCCATGAATCCAGTCGACGACAACTCTTCCCGCCTCCACCTAAGGTATATCGCACTCCGATTCAGAATCTCACAGCCGCAGCCCGCATAGCAGAGTCGATCCAGCCCTCCCAGTCTGTAACGCCCTGGATTCGATGCGCCAGGTGTCTGCCAGTTATTCGCCGTTGTTGCCATGTCATTTGCTTGCGTGTTGCATTTTATCATGTCATCATGTGCATTGCATTGCATGCGTGTTCGTTTCATGCATCCGAGCATTTTCCCCGTTGTCCATTTTGCAATCCGGCGCTCCTATGCCCTCCGGCGTTCCCTTTTCGTCTCTCGTTGTGTGCGTGTATTAAACTTTCTCGGAATGGCCTGAGGCTTGCCAAGTGGCCTTGGTATAGCACCGGTAGACCGCCTGTCAAGTTTCGTGCCATTTGGAGTTCGTTTGGTACTCCAACGGTTAACCGGGTAACCGTAAACCCCCTCTCTCTTTGCAGCCCAACACCCCTTCCAAAGTGGCCCAAAACCCATCTAACTCCCCTCCATGCTCTTGGTCGTTCGATCACGATCGTGTGGGCGAAAACCGCTCCTCATTTGGACTCTCCTAGCTCCCTCTACCTATAAATGTGCCTCCCCCTTCCAAATTCGCGGATATTTTTCCCCGAAACCCTAGAAAATCCATCTCCGCGCCGCCGGACATGTCCGCCCCGGCCGGACGCGTCCGCGCCGCCGCGCCCAGCCAACGGGAAGCTGCCACGTGGCGCTCCCAGCCGCCAGCCGCCGCCGGCCCGCCCGGGCCCGCCTCTGGCCCGCGCGGCCCGCTCGCCCGCGCCGCCGCCCGCGCCCCCGCCCGTCACCGCCGCCTCGCCGGATGCGCTCCCGCGCCGCAGCCGGCAACCGCCGCCTCCTCGCCGCGCCGCCCGGCGCCCTGCCGCCGCCGCCGCAGGCGCGCCGCCCCGCGCCCCGCCTTCCGCCGCCGCGCCTCCCTTTGGCCCCGCCTCCGGCGCCCCTCCGGCCCCGAGCTCCCGCGCCCGCCGCCATCGCCGCCGGCGCGCCATGGCCTCCCGCCCCGCCGGCATCTCCGGCCGGAGCCGCCGCGCCTCGGCACCCCGGCCCCCCCAACCGGCGTCGTCCCCGGCCTCCCCGGCCTCCTCCCTCGTCCCCGGAGTCCGGCCCGAGCCCGACCATCCTCGTGGATCGCGCCAGATCCAGATCTGGAACTGCCTGAGGTTGACCCCGAAAATCCTAAGTCCCCAGATTCTGTAATTTTCATGCCATGTTTGTCATGCCGTATCTCT
The DNA here is from genome assembly GCF_018294505.1 of Triticum aestivum. Taxonomy (NCBI): domain Eukaryota; kingdom Viridiplantae; phylum Streptophyta; class Magnoliopsida; order Poales; family Poaceae; genus Triticum; species Triticum aestivum. Next base: position 592,544,617 of record NC_057798.1, on the reverse strand, counting down.
GCATCCGTAGCTCCGTTTCGTGCGTGTAATATGTCAAATTGTTCGTCTCGATGAGTACATCATTTCATTCCATTGAATAATATTCATTTGATGTCATCTTGATGCCTGAATCATCGTTGTAAGAGTGCTTCATGATGTTTTCTGCTGTCTGTTAACAGAACGAGCTCATTTGTCATTTTTGCCATGATTGATGTGTGCATCCTATGAGGTTGATGTCTACATCTGTTTTGAACTATGCTATGTCTTCTTTACAGAGGTGCTTACCATGTATTTTTGTGATCAATGTGGTGACTAGCACAAGCATGCAAACTAGGCATCGTGATGTTGCTGATTTTAGTTCCTGTTCTGCTGATATTTTGATGCCATGTAAACATGATGCTACAGAGAGATCCATGCATATTTTGAGATACTTCAGTAAGGATGTTTTGAACATGTGTTTATTGTCTATCCATTCATGCCCTTGGTTGCAATTATGGAGTAGTTTAGCATGTCATTTTCGTGCTCTACTTTTGCTTCAAAATGTTTCCTGGCAGATTGTTTACTTGTCATTCAATTTGGCCAAGCTTGTTGTAGTTGATCCGTGCATGCTATGGACTTGTTCTTGACTTGGTTTGTTTCACAAACATGCCTTCTTGATGATTCTATGCTTATCTTGTCATGCAATGACTTGTGGTGAGTGAATCGAACTTGTTAAGTAGGGTTCATGATGTTGCTGTTTTGCTAGGCTGAATCTGTCATTTCGTGATGCTATATAAACATGTTGCTACTAATCATTCTATGCATAATCTAGAGATGTTCTATAAACATGTTTTGATCTACATGTCATCCTCTATCCATCCATGCTCCTGGTTGCATTTATAGGTTGTTGTAGCTTGTTCATATCTTGCTCTAAAGTTGCTTCATAATGTTGCTGCCAGCCTGTTTACATTAAGTTCAGTTGTTACCATGTGTTTTGCTAGTGATCCATGCACCCTTTGACATTGCTATTGCCATGCTTAGCTTCACAAATATGCCTTCTTACTGTTGGTTGCCTTGCCATGCCATGTAATGCTCTGTAGTGAGTGGCACAAGCTCATTAACATGCCTTCATAATTCTGTTTCTGCCATGTATGAATCTGTTTAATAACTTGCTATGTTTACGTGGGTGCCATCATATTTTCTGATTCTTTTTGGCTTATGGTCAGTAAGGGACATTTGATCTATGCATTTAGTAGATTCATGCCATGCCTTTGGTTGCCATTATAAGTTCCTGTAACATGTTGTTTGATAGCTCTGAACATTGCATCGTGATGTTATTTTCTGCAAAGTCTGAATTGTTATAACTTGCAATCTTACCATGTGTGTTTGAGCATATTCTAGTGATTTCCAGAAATAGCTCAGTGTTCATGTTTTGTAATGCTTTACCTGTACATCATGCCCATGCCTTTTGTTATTATGTTGAGATGCTGTAGCAAGTTGTTTTGATGCTTGCAATATGCCTAGTTGCTGTTTTGGACAGCTTGTCCTTTAAACTTGTTTCATGTGTGTGTGTTGAACCGTTGCTCCGTTTTGAGTGTGCTTTATATGAAACTTGCTTAGAATTGCATGTAGTTTCATATTATCATGTTGCATCCTTGTTTTGGTGTGTTTGCTTGATTTTTGTATGCATTTTGCATCAATGCCATGTTTAACTTGTTTTGCTCATATCTTCTAGGCCGTAGCTCCGAACTAAATGTACTTTATATGTAACTTGACTAGAATCTCGTGTAGATCATCGTTGTGCATCTTAAATTGATGTTTAACTAGTTGAACATAATGTTTATTCAGATCTGGACCAATTTCGAAATTTGCATATGAGGACTTACCGGAATTGTTATATGTTGTTCCCGGCCTCATTTAAACTTGCCTTGATGTGTTGCTCTTGTTTGCATCATCTCTTGCCATGAGTAGCTTCATGTAGCTTTGTCATGCATCATGCTCGGTTGTGCATCATGTCATGTTCATGTGTGGTGTGTTTACTATGTTGTGTGCTTCTTTTTGATAGTTCCTGTTTCGTTGCGATCGTGAGGATTCGTTCGTCTATGCTTGGTTCGTCTTCGTGGCTTCATCTTCTTCATGGACTTGTTCTTCTTACTTACGGGATTTCAGGCAAGATGACCGCTACCCTGGATCTCACTACTATCATTGCTATGCTAGTTGCTTCGTTCTATCGCTTTGCTGCGCTACCTATCACCTATTTATCAAGCCATCCCAAATTGCCATGAACCTCTAACCTTTGACACCTTTCCTATGCAAACCGTTGCTTGGCTATGTTAACGCTTTGCTCAGCCCCTCTTATAGCGTTGCTAGTTGCAGGTGAAGTTGAAGATTGCTCCATGGTGGACAGGATTTTGGTTGGGATATCACAATATGTCTTATATTATTAATGCATCTATATACTTGGTAAAGGATGGAAGACTCGGCCTTTTGCCTAGTGTTTTGTTCCACTCTTGCCGCCCTAGTTTTCGTCATACCAGTGTTATGTTCCCGGATTTTGCGTTCCTTACGTGGTCGGGTGATTTATGGGACCCCCTTGACAGTTCGCTTTGAATAAAACTCCTCCAGCAAGGCCCAACCTTGGTTTTACCATTTGCCTCACCACCACCTACCCTTTCCCTTGGGTCGGCCAACCCAAGGGTCATCTTTATTTTAGCCCCCCCGGGCCAGTGCTTGTCTAAGTGTTGGTCCGAACTGAGTAGACTGCGGGGCCACCTCGGGGCAACTCGAGGGCTGGTTTTACTCGTAGGATGTCTCATCCGGTGTTGCCCTGAGAACGCGATATGTGCAGCTCCTATCGAGATTGTCGGCGCATCAGGCGGCTTTGCTGGTCTTGTTTTACCATTGTCGAAATGTCTTGTAAACCAGGATTCCGAGTCTGATCGGGTCTTCCTGGGAGAAGGTCTATTCCTTCGTTGATTGCGAGAGCTTGTCATGGGCTAAGTTGGGACACCCCTGCAGGGTATAATCTTTCGAAAGCCGTGCCTGCGGTTATAGGCAGATGGGAATTTGTTAATGTCCGGTTGTAGATAACTTGACACCAGATCCGAATTAAAACGCATCAACCGCGTGTGTAGCCGTGATGGTCTCTTTTCGGCGGAGTCTGGGAAGTGAACACGGTTTCTGGGTTATGTTTGACGTAAGTAGGAGTTCAGGATCACTTCTTGATCATTGCTAGCTTCACGACCGTTCCGCTTGTTCTCTTCTCGCTCTTATTTGCGTATGTTAGCCACCATATCATGCTTAGTCACTACTGCAGCCTCACCACTTTACCCCTTCCTTTCCCTTTAAGCTTTGCTAGTCTTGATACCCATGGTAATGGGATTGCCGAGTCCTCGTGGCTCACAGATTACTACAACAACAGTTGCAGGTACAGGTTATGCGATGATCATGACGCGAGAGCGATGCTTGCTTGCGTTGAGTTCTTCTTCTGCTTCCTCTTCGATCAGGGGATAGGTTCCAGGTCGGCAACCTGGGCTAGCAGGGTGGATGTCGTTTGAGTTTCTGTTTGTGATTCATCCGTAGTCGGATGAAGCTCTGATGTATTGTGATGTTGAATTCATGTGGCATTGTATGCCTTATGTATGTATCCCCATCTATTATGTAATGTTGATGTAATGATATCCACCTTGCAAAAGCGTTTCAATATGCGGGTCTATCCTTGGTGGGACCTTGGAGTTCCTTTTGGATAGGGTCGCATATTGGGCGTGACACAGTCAGAAGCCGGCAGAGGGTTGATGCAAATCCGGGCCCTGCTCAGGGCAGCGGGAGAGCAGAATGCAGCAGTATCTCAGTCGCGGAACAGGATTCATAGCAGATCCATTGCAGCGGACACGGTTCAGTCGGCTCACAGCCCCAGATCGCCTCCGCGGCGTGAGGGGCATGGGCAATATGATCATCCACTCGACCGTGACAATCGCCATCAAGGACCCACGCATCCCCCAAGGAGTGCGTCGTATGTGCCTCAGCGGAACGATGATAGACGTCGGCATAGTGGTGAGCGCAGAGCATCAATCCACCCAAGGGAACCAGGCTTTGACGCAAGATCTATCCTCGTTCAAGGCCTGGTCGACCGAAACAGGGCACACAGAGAGGACCCAGGCAGAGACCGTCCAAGTGGCAGTCGAGTGCATGCTTCTGGTCCCGAGTGTTTCAGCAGAGCCATCAGGGCGGCAGTGATACCTCCCAACTTCAGGCTGGCTTCCGGAGTCAGCAAGTGCACTGGTGAATCCAAGCCTGAAACTTGGCTTGAAGATTACCGAGTGGCTGTGCAGATTGGAGGCGGTAACGACGAGATAGCAATGAAGCATCTTCCGCTCATGTTGGAAGGGTCGGCCCGAGCATGGCTGACTCAGTTGGCTCCAGGCAGTATTCACAGTTGGGAAGAGCTATCCAGAGTGTTCGTGAGAACTTTCGAGGGCACTTGCAAGCGACCCGGAGGATTGCCTGAGCTGCAGCACTGCGTGCAGAAGCCGAATGAGACTTTGAGAGAGTTCATCCAGAGATGGTCCACTTTGCATCACACTGTCGAGAATGTTTCCGAGCATCAGGCTGTGTGCGCCTTCAAGGAAGGCGTCAAGTACAGAGAGTTGGTCTTGAAATTCGGTCGGACTGGTGATATGACTCTGGCTCAAATGATGGAGATAGCCACCCGGTACGCTAATGGGGAAGAGGAGGATCGACTCCGTAGCGAGAAGAGCAAACCAGTCGGTCAAGAGGCCGGTGGAGGTAACTCCAGTCGAAAACAGAAGCGTAAGGCCGAGCCAGCGGCACCTGGAGAGATTGCGGCAGTAAACCAAGGAAAGTTTAAGGGAAAACCTAAGGGACCCTGGCCCCCTAAGAAGGTGAAGGACAAAGAAGGAAATGACGTGCTGGATTTGCCGTGCCACATCCATATGAATAAAGATGAGGAAGGTAATCTGATTTATCCGAAACATACCACTCAGAAGTGTCGACTCCTGATCTAGCAGTTCTGAGAGAAACCACCCAATGAGAAAGAAAACGAGTCGGATAAAGAGGAAAATGAGGAGGAAGACGATGGTTATCCTAAGGTCAATTCCACTCTGATGATTTTTGCCGATGTTGAAAGCAAGAGTCGATTGAAGGTCATCAACAGAGAAGTAAACACGGTCGCCCCTGCCGAGAAGACTGCCTATCTAAGGGGGGCTCAGACGGCCATCACATTTGACCAGTCGGACCATCCCGCTCGTGTGGCCACCCCTGGGAGGCAAGCACTGGTGGTCGACCCTGTGGTTGGGGGCACTCGACTGACCAAAGTTCTGATGGATGGTGGCAGTGGTCTGAACATCCTCTACGCGGAGACCTTGAAAGGAATGGGCATTCCGATGTCCAAGCTTAGCGAGAGCAATATGAGTTTCCATGGTGTTATTCCCGGAAAGAAAGCTGAGTCACTCGGCCAGATCGCCCTCGACGTGGTTTTCGGTGATTCAAGGCATTACCGAAAGGAGAAGTTGACATTTGAAGTCGTAGATTTCGAGAGTGCCTATCATGCCATTTTGGGCAGGCCAGCCTATGCGCGCTTTATGGCTCGACCATGTTATGTGTATCTCAAACTAAAAATGCCCGACCCCAAAGGTGTGATCACGATTACAGGCAATCAACAGAAGGCTGAGGAATGTTTCCAGAAAGGTTCCAAGATCGCCGACAAACAAATGGCAGCAGTTGAATTCCAAGAATATCAAAAGAGTGCAGATCCGAGCGATTTGCTGAGAGCCAAGAAGCCTGCCACAGATTCTGCATTCCAATCGACTGGTGAGACAAAGCCAATCCACATTCACCCGACGGATCCCAATGCTGCACCGACTCATATATCAACGACACTCGACAGCAAATAGGAAGAAGCGCTCGTCCAGTTCCTCCGTGAGAACTAGGACATCTTTGCATGGAAACCTTCTGACATGCCGGGTGTGCCCAGGGGACTGGCCGAGCACCGTTTGCGTGTCGACCCCAAGGTAAAACCCGTCAAAGAGCACCTTCGGCGGTCTGCCGTGCAGAAGAGGAAAGCAATCAGCAAGGAAGTAGCTCGACTGTTGGCAGCAGAGTTCATCCGTGAAATCTACCATTCCGAGTGGTTAGCCAATGTAGTCATGGTTCCTAAAAAGGATGATTCACTTCGTATGTGCATCGATTTCAAGCATATCAATCGGGCCTGCCTGAAAGATCATTTCCCTCTCCCTCGCATCGATCAAATTATTGATTCAACTGTGGGGTGTGAGCGCTTGTCTTTCTTAGATGTGTATTCCGTATACCATCAGATCCGACTGTATGGTCCCGATGAAATAAAAACAGCCTTCATCACCCCGTTCGGGTGCTTTTGCTATGTCACCATGCCTTTTGGCTTGAAAAATGCCGGAGCCACATTCATGAGAATGATTCAGAAGTGCCTGCTCACTCAAATCAGTCGGAATGTGGAAGCATACATGGATGACATTGTGGTCAAGTCCCACAAAGGTTCCGCCCTATTGATTGACCTTGCAGAAACCTTTGCCAACCTGAGAAGGTATGATATCAAGTTGAATCCGTCAAAGTGCACGTTCGGAGTTCCGGGAGGGAAGTTACTCGGTTTTCTCGTTTCCGAACAAGGGATCGACGCAAATCCAGAGAACGTTGATACCATCCTCCGAATGAAACGCCCCGTGCGAGTGCATGACGTTCCGAAGCTGACTGGTTGTTTGGCCGCCCTGAGTCGATTCATTTCTCGTCTCGGTGAAAAGGCTTTGCCTCTTTACCGATTGATGAAAAAGTCTGATAAGTTTGAGTGGACTGATGAAGCTGAAGCAGCATTTGCAGAGCTCAAAACCCTGCTTTCCACCCAGCCAGTGCTCACTGCGCCAATCAGCAAAGAGCCTTTACTGCTCTATATTGCAGCCACTGGACAAGTTGTCAGTACGGTGCTCATGATCGAACGGGAGGAAGAAGGAAAAGCCTACAAGGTTCAACGCCCAGTCTATTATCTCACTGAAGTTTTGACTCCGTCCAAGCAGCGATACCCTCATTATCAGAAGCTGGTCTATGGAATATATATGACTGTGAAGAAAGTTGCACATTACTTCTCTGACCACTCCATTACAGTCGTCAGCGATGCGCCACTATCCGAAATTCTGAACAACAGAGATGCAACTGGTCGAGTGTCCAAATGGGCGATTGAACTCCTCCCTTTGGATATCAAGTTCGAGGCAAAGAAGGCCATCAAGTCCCAAGCAATTGCAGATTTTTTGGCCAAGTGGATTGAGAAGCAATTGCCGACTCAAGTTCATTCGGAGCATTGGACTATGTTTTTTGATGGCTCCAAGATGCTGAATGGTTCAGGTGCTGGGGTAGTTTTGGTATCCCCCCGCAGAGACAGGCTTCTCCAGATTCATTTTGATTCCTCCAATAACAAAGCCGAATATGAAGTACTTCTATACGGGTTGCGTATGGCCATTTCACTCGGCGTCCATTGTCTCATGGTCTATGGCGAGTCAGATTTGGTGGTTAATCAAGTGATAAAGGAATGGGATGTCAGGAGTCCAGCCATGACAGGTTATTGCAATGCTGTGAGAAAGTTGGAGAAGAGGTTTGAAGGTTTAGAGCTCCACCATGTGCCCCGACTGAAAAATCAAGCTGCAGATGAGCTGGCCAAGATAGGTTCCAAGAGAGAAGCTATTCCCCGAAATGTGTTTCTGGAACACATCCATTCACCTTCGGTTCAGGAAGACCCTTTCACCGAAGAGTCACCACAGCCCAAGAGCGCCACGGATCCGACTGAAGTCGAAGTCCCAGCCGTGGTCGATTTAATCATGGAGGTTTTGGTCATTACGCCCGACTGGACAGTGCCATACATTGCATACATCCTTAGGAAGGAACTCCCAAAGGATGAAGAAGAAGCTCGACAGATCGTCCGACGGTCTAAAGCCTTCACTGTGATAAGGGGACAGTTGTTCAGGGAAAGTGTAACTAGAGCCTGCCAGAAGTGCATCACGCCAGAAGAAGGCCGAATGATCCTCAATGATATTCACTCAGGGACCTGTGGTCACCATGCGTCCTCTTGGACCATCATAGCCAAAGCATACCGAGCCGGGTTTTACTGGCCACACGCCAACGAGATGGCAAAGGAAATAGTGGACAAGTGTGAAGGCTGTCAGTTTTATTCCAACATGTCCCACAAACCTGCATCCGCTCTGAAGACTATTCCACTCATCTGGCCTTTCGCCGTTTGGGGACTGGACATGGTTGGACCCTTGAGGACAGGCAGGAGTGGATTTACTCATGTGCTGGTAGCAGTCAACAAGTTCACCAAATGGATCGAGGCCAAGCCCATCAAGAGCCTTGAAGCAAGCACAGCCGCGAGTTTCATCAGAGAGCTTATATTCAGATATGGCGTCCCACACAACATCATCACAGATAATGGCTCGAATTTCAATTCAGAAGAGTTCAAAATTTTTTGCGCCTCCCAAGGCACGAGGGTCGATTACGCTTCAGTCGCCCATCCCTAATCGAATGGACAGGCAGAACGAGCGAATGTATTGATTCTCAAAGGACTAAAGCCTCGATTAATGCGTGACCTCAAGCACGCGACAGGGGCTTGGGTCGACGAACTTCCATCGGTGCTTTGGGGACTAAGGACAACCCCCAATCGGTCGACTGGACGGACTCCATTCTTCCTAGTCTATGGAGCCGAAGCCGTTTTGCCGAGCGATTTGCTCCACAATGCTCCCCGAGTCGAACTCTTCTCAGAAGAAGAGGCAGAGCAAGCTCGACAAGACGCAGTCCACCTCTTGGAGGAAGAAAGAGATATGGCCTTGGTCCGGTCGACCATTTATCAGCAAGACTTACGTCGATTCCATGCCAAGAACGTAAGGGGTCGTGCGTTCCAGGCGGGGGACTTGGTCCTCCGAGTGGATCAGCAAAGGCCACACAAGCTCGCCCCCGATTGGGAAGGCCCTTTCGTCATCACTAAGGTGATCCACAACGGAGCATACCGCCTCTTCAACGTCGAACACAACAAAGATGAGCCGCGCGCCTGGAATGCGGATCTGCTCCGCCTTTCTATTCTTAGATGTTTTAGACCGACCATATGTAATAAGGAATACCTTTTAGCTTAACTATCAAAAGACATAATTTTCTCCTCCCGAATGGTTGTTGTTTGTTTCTTTTGTGTACATTACTTTAGCCATGAATTTGCTTCTCTTGAAGCAAATCGTTAAAAATCCTACCGAGTGATGAGCCTGCCTCTCACTCGGGGGCTTAGCTGCAGCCTAGTGCTCGCCTAAGTGTTAAAAATCCTACCGAGTGATGAGTCTGCCTCTCACTCGGGGGCTTAGCTGCAGCCCAGTGCTCGCCTAAGTGTTAAAAATCCTACCGAGTGATGAGTCTGCCTCTCACTCGGGGGCTTAGCTGCAGCCCAGTGCTCGCCTAAGTGTTAAAAATCCTACCGAGTGGAGAGCGATCCTCCCGCTCGGGGGCTTAGCTGCAGCCCAGTGCTCGCCTAAGTGTTAAAAATCCTACCGAGTGATGAGCCTGTCTCTCACTCGGGGGCTTAGCTGCGGCCCAGTGCTCTCCTAAGTATTAAAAATCCTACCGAGTGATGAGTCTGCCTCTCACTCGGGGGCTTAGCTGCAGCCCAGTGCTCGCCTAAGTGTTAAAAATCCTACCGAGTGATGAGTTTGCCTCTCACTCGGGGGCTTAGCTGCAGCCCAGTGCTCGCCTAAGTGTTAAAAATCCTACTGAGTGATGAGTCTGCCTCTCACTCGGAGGCTTAGCTGCAGCCCAGTGCTCGCCTAAGTGTTAAAAATCCTATCGAGTGGATAGGGATCCTCCCGCTCGGGGGCTTAGCTGCAGCCCAGTGCTCGCCTAAGTGTTAAAAATCCTACCGAGTGGAGAGCGATCCTCCCGCTCGGGGGCTTAGCTGCAGCCCAGTGCTTGCCTAAGTGTTAAAAATCCTACCGAGTGGAGAGCGATCCTCCCGCTCGGGGGCTTAGCTGCAGCCCAGTGCTCGCCTAAGTGTCAAAAATCCTACCGAGTGGAGAGCAATCCTCCCGCTCGGGGGCTTAGCTGCAGCCCAGTGCTCGCCTAAGTGTTAAAAATCCTACTGAGTGGAGAGCGATCCTCCCGCTCGGGGGCTTAGCTGCATCCCAGTGCTCGCCTAAGTGTTAAAAATCCTACCGAGTGGAGAGTGATCCTCCCGCTCGGGGGCTTAGCTGCAGCCCAGTGCTCGCCTAAGTGTTAAGAATCCTACCGAGTGGAGAGCGATCCTCCCGCTCGGGGGCTTAGCTGCAGCCCAGTGCTTGCCTAAGTGTTAAAAATCCTACCCAACCGGTCGACTAGAACGTCAAGACCATTGCTGAGTGCCTTGCTGATGAGCTGATCAATGCTACTCAAGGATCACCCAACCGGTCGACTTGAACATCAAGACCATTACTGAGTGCCTTGCTGATGAGCTAATCAATGCTACTCAAGGATCACCCAACCGGTCGACTGGAACATCAAGACCATTGTTGAGTGCCTTGCTGATGAGCTGATCAATGCCACTCAAGGATCACCCAACCGGTCGACTGGAACGTCAAGACCATTGCTGAGTGCCTTGCTGATGAGCTGATCAATGCTACTCAAGGATCACCCAACCAGTCGACTGGAATGTCAAGACCATTGCCGAGTGCCTTGCTAATGAGCTAAACGATGCTACTCGAGGATCCCCGGACCGGTCGACTGGTTGTCCTTCTCCAGAAGCTGCATTAAGCAAACAGACAATAATTCGAGGGAAAGGCAAATTTCATGCGAAGACAGACGCAATATGCGAGGCGATAAATCCGAAGTTTCCTAACCGCAAAATAAAGTGCTCGGGCACCAGGTCCGAAGGAGTTTTATCGATTACAAATCCACTCGGCATTCTGAGGCAAATCAAGGTGGTGGCTTAATGTTTTTTAAATCACTTGGCGGGAGAAGGACTGGCCGGGTCACAGAAGCTGTCGAGATCGATGCTGTCGGCGATGCGAGTGGCTGCCTCAAGGAAAGTAGCCATGAAGTCTTGGAAGGAGTGCTTCTTGGTATTTGCCACTTTGAGAGCCGCCAGCTTGTCCTCCTTGGCCTCCTTGCAGTGCACTCGGACCAAAGACAAGGCGACATCAGCCCCACAGCACGCAGAATATTTCTTCCATTCTTGCACTCGGTCCGTGATCTGGTTTAGCCGAGTCATCAAAGACTCGAGGTCTCGAGGCATCTCCGCCTGGGGCCAGAGCTCGACGTCCACTCGGACCATCGCCGCCTTCAGCCGAGCCAGATAGTCGACTGCACCATCCAAGCGAAACTCTAGTCGAAGCAAGTTCATCGCAACTTCATCTTTCATGGGGAAATTGATAGGGTCGAGACCTGTCTCGACCCGTCCAGTTCAGCCTCGAAGTCGTGATAGAATTCTGTTTCATCACAGCGAACAATGAGTCGGCAGAATTACAAAACCCAGTTGACAATTGTCGTGGAATTGTCACATCAGATGTCCTCGTGAAAGGACTTAGTTGTGGAGCCATCGCAACTAGGAAGCTTGAAGGGGTTAATCGGGACAAGGGACACGAGGGGTTTTATACTAGTTCGGCCCCTTACGATGAAGGTAAGGCCTACGTCTAGTTGGGTTGGTATTGATGTTTCGATGACCAGGGAGCGAGATACACTATGCCCGGCTCTTGATGAGTTGTTTCTTGCCCTAAGCCGCCAGCAGGTCATCCCCTTATATACACGGGTTGACGCCCTGTGGCTTACAGAGTCCCGGCCGGCTTATAAACAGTGTCCGGCTCGTGACTAGTTAAGTCTACCTTATGATACAAGTCATATTACTATGGCGGTTTATTACAACGGGCCTTAAGTCGCCTGCGGGCCTTAAGCCCTCTATGAATCGCCATCTTCACCTTTGGTCTTGGGCTTCTCTCTGGTAAGTCTTCTTTGCGTAACCCGGCCCCTCCTGGGCGGCTTACACAAATAGTTATATCCCCAACATTAGGCCCCAGATTGATTTGAACCTGTTCATGTCAATCTCAAAATACCTTATGGAATTGTCCTTCAGTCTTTTGTCTTGCGCGAAGATTTTAACCCGCCGTGACGTCATCATGTGGATCCGGGTTAAATCACCGTGACGTCATCTTCAATAAAACTTATTTTTACTCCATCATATCTTCAAACAGATCTTTGCCTTTACTGACCATCCCGAGAATCGAGGTGTCAGGGCCGCTGGATAATAAATTTTATCTCCTCGTTTCTCGCGCCGCCTCAGTTATCCTTCTCTTATAAATAGGCGCGACCCTGGTCTTCCCATTCTCCTTCTTCTAGTCGTCTCCTTCCTCTCGCTGCTTCTCTGTCGCTCGAGCTGTGCCACCGCCGTCATCACATATCTCGTCTTCACCAACTCCGGCCGCTGCATCAACCTGGTTTGACCAGAGAAACGCAACGAGCCTCCGCTGCAACCCTGCATCAGTAAGTCTCCTCTTTCCTGCCTCTTAGATCCACATTAGGACCTTCGAGTTTGTCGGAGTTCATCACCATTAGAACCAAACCCTAGTTAGTTCTCTTCTTATATGCCTCTTCTGATCTGAGAATGATAAAAAATGGCTGCAGTAGTTGTTTTCGCACTTGTTTTGGATATAAAACAGATCCCTTTATCTACCTAAGAGCCACATTCGAGCCTATGAACACGTCTGCATCAGCTTTTAGGTCTAGAAAATTTTCTTATCAGAACAGATCTTTGATCTCCAACAACAGTAGCAGATTATGAAACCTGTTTGTATCACCCGGAAAACTGCTTCTGTTGAATACGTTTAAACTCAACTGCCTATGTAGCCGGTTCAAATAGATAACACTGATCTGTTAACCTTACTTGCTTCTTATGACCTTAAGAGGTTTGAACTGCTTTTGATACCTGTGGCGGCTTAGACACTGTTGCACAGCTATCCTTATATTATTAGGCCCCTTATTAAGCTGCCACCTTGAATAATTAAGATATTTCTTCCGGGTTAAAATTGAACCGGATCTTCTTATTTTGTCATAGGCCAATTGTTGTCATGGCTCCTAAGGCTGCCAAGGCCCCTGTGACCTGCAATTGGGTCCCATCCATAGTTACCAAGAGTAAACTGGCTGAGTTCGTGAAATCTGGCCACCTGCCAAAAAAGGAGGTCATGTCTTATCATGCCCCTGACCCATCTGAAGAGAGGCCTCAACCCAAAGAAGGGGAGGTAATAATTTTTACGGATCATATGAGCCGGGGATTTGCTCCTCCCGACTCAAAATTCTTCAGGGAGGTTTTGAATTTCTTTGACCTTAGACCTCAAGACATCGGATGCAATTCCGTGTCAAATATTTGCAATTTCCAAGTCTTCTGCGAGGTGTACCTGGGAGAGGAGCCAAGTCTGCTATTGTTCAGGGAACTTTTCTACATGAATCGGCAAAATGAACATGCCAACGGGCCCAGTCTTGAGCTTGGCGGCATCTCGATCCAGCGATGGAGAGACTGCCTTTTTTCCTTATGCTGAGCTGTCGAGTCACCCAAAATCTTGGAACCAAATGTGGTTCTACTGTCAGGACACTTCTTCGGCTGATGAGAAGCCTCTGCCCGGCTTTCGCGCCCTGCGCCTTGAGTCCAACCATCCGCTAACAGACAAACTGACAGCCGTTGAACGTCTGCCTCTCAATCCCACCATCAAGAAGATCAAAGCTCTCTTGGGAAACGGTTTAAACGGCATCGATCTGGTCCGAGTCTGGGTCACTTGGTGAATACTTCCCTTAAGCCACCGTTCTGGCTTAATGTCTACTTACACAGGCAAAAAGGATGACTCGTTACGCCATAGTCTTGATGACTTACTAGATGATGTGGTGGATGCTACGGCCCAGTCGCTGCCGAAGGAGGGCACTGTGACGAGTAACACCTTCGGCTTACTTCCCTTTTGCAAGAAGAACCCGGCCCCTGCAGTAAGTTATCAATCTTAATAAATACTCTTTGCTATATTATCCCTTTTTTGGTACTCATAATTCCTTATCCTTTTCCACAGGCCGATGATAACTTCTGGAAGGTCAAATATGACCATGAGGCTGCCAACCAAGCTAGGACGACCAAGAAAAATTGAAAGGAAGCCGCCAAGACGGGAACCTCAAAGAAGAAGAAACCCAGCGCCTCTGACTTACTCAAATTGGATGATAGTTCTTCGGATGATGAAGGGGTAATCTTTAAATTTTCTTAATTCCCTTGTCATTACCTGTCTGACATTCTATCCCTTCAGGAGGATATGGGGAACAGTCAAGCAGCCGATGAAGAGGTAACTATAATCTCCTTCGACTCAGAGCCTTTGCCAAAGCAAAAGATTCGAAGGGTGACCCGGAAAATAAGATTTTCACATGCTCTTGCTTATCAAGATCCTCAATTTCTTTTGAAGCAACAACAGCTTGTGAACCGGAGGCAGACCCGAAACAACAAGGATGCGGAACTCTCCTCCGGCTTACCTGACATAACCAAGAAGCGTCGGACTGAGGTTATCTCCGATTTACGTTCTGTCTTACCTTTAGCGGGCTTAATTCGTCAACCTCTCAATTCGTCTGACTCCAATTATCAGGATACCTCTCCTTCTTCTGGCGAATCCATGCAATCAAATATGCCGGCTTTCAAAACTGCTCCCGAGTAATGTAACCTTATGTACCTTGAGCTTTACTTTACCCATGCTTGCGTATTCATCCTTCTGCCTTTGTTAACAGCATGCAAGTGAAACCCAGCAAGATGGCAAAGAAGAATAAGCCGTCCCAAGACCCAATTGTAACTGAACCGGTGATTAATACGTGTGCTCCAGACAACTCTACCCATCAGCCGCCGCCTGAACCGACTTCTGATATTCCAGTGCCAACCTCTGATTCGCCCGCCAAAGATACTCTCAATAGTTCTGATAACCCGGAGACTCCTAGCCTGGTCAAGACAAATGACCCAGAAGTTGAGATTGTGAGGTCTCAGTTTGTTGAACCAGGGCGGCCTACTGTCCTTGCCAAATGTACTGCCAAGGAAGAACTTGCCGAACACCGAAAAGCCAAGCAGGATATTACTGATTATACTCACTTAAGCATTGGTGATATAGTCTCGGGCTATCTGAATCAAGTGCATAATAGCCGTGACCAGGAAATTGACATGGTAAAACAAATACAACACAAATCTGAGGTATAACTTATACTATTTACCTGAATCTTACATACTGTACCAGCCCCCAAGTCTATTGCTTATGAATAAATATGCTGTAGACTTAGAAATCTGCTTTACTTGTTAGTTTATCCGGTTCAAAGAGAATATATTTAACCCGGTTATAACATGATAGTTTTAAATTTGCAATATACATTAGCCCCCAAGGGTCAAGTATCTTTACTTGTAAAATGCTTGAGACTTAATATGTGTGACCCGGTATGATAGGTTTATTCTTCAGCATACATTAGCCCCAAGTGCCAAGTATCTTTACTTGTAAAGTGCTTGGGACTTGAATGTTACCTTACTATGATCCTTACCATAACCTGGTGTCAATGCAGGCCACCATAAGTCAATTTGAATCGGAGCTTACTGTCCTGAAGAGTCGTCTGAAAACTCAAGAACTTGAAACTCAGAAGGCCAACTCCAAATTTGAATTCAGTGTCTCTAAAAATGAGAAGTTGAAGAAAAATTTTGAGTCAGAGAAGAAAGCTTGGGCTGATGAGAAGGCTTCACTGGTGACTCGGGCCGAGACAGCAGAAGCATCTCTTGCAGAGGCAACAACCGAGCTGTCCAACTTAAAACGGCAGATATCTCAAATGGTCTCAGCCATCTTCGGTAAGTTACTGTGCAAAACCTCAAACATTGTAATCTTCCAATGACTATTGTAATAGTTACCCCCGGCTTACTGCTATGCTTGTGCGCACACAGGCACCAGGAGTACAAACCTTAAGCAAAACATGTTGATCAAGCTTAAGGCTGTTTACACCCTAGTGGAACAGCTGTACACCAGGTCACAACGTGCCTTGGCCGTTGTAGCTTTATCAAATCCCAGTCCCCACCTTCTGCAAGACGTGTTGAAGGGCCTCGCTGTACTACCTCAGCGGATCCAAGATTTAAGGCGGGCGTCCTCAAGAGCCGGGGCCGTAGCCGCATTGAGTCGGGCTAAAGCATGGCTCCCAGAACTAGACCCGGCCGACCTTGCCCTTGGATACCCAAGTCTGAAGGAGGACGGTATTGTATTCGACGACCATGATTTCACCGCCTGTGTCAAATCCATACGTCCCGTGGCAACCCTTGTTGGAAACGACACTGACCTTACCAGTTACGCGCCGGGTTATGACAGTGAGAACCGGAGAATTCCAAACACTCCATATGATCAAATCAGCCTGATCCCTCCAATTCGTAAGCATACTTTTGCCCCTGAAGTGGACCCAGCCGGTTTAATAGATGATGAAGCTGAGTTTGAAGCTTTGAGCAGCATTGATTGGGCCTCGTCAACTTTCCAGGACAAAACAGCCGACGGAGAAGCGGAGAAGGATAACCCAGAGTCTTCAAGCCCGCCGAAGGAGTGAATCGCCAGGTGTTTTGAAAAAAACAATGCTTCATTTATACAGACTCGGGGAGTCATGTAATAGGGTAGAAAAAACTTCCCAATGTTTGTCATGCCTTCGCGCATGTTCCTAGCACTTAACACTTTCGTAAGCCGCCACTGCTATATATTTCTGGCTTTTATTTCCTTGGCGTGTTAAATTTTCTTGCCTTATTCTGCACATAAAACAAGCAAAATTCCCTTGGCATTTTATCGTGTCCGGGGTCACGGAAAGTATTGGTAACCCGAAACGCAAACCAAAAAACATCATAAACAGACTGGTTTATGACTATACTTTGCTAAACATAAGCATAATAGCATACCTGCGATCCTTTAATAATCTTCCCTGCTGATATGATGCTCACCTGGTACTTAACAACCTGGTGTGACCATTATTAAACCGGAAAGACAAAAAACATCTCATGATGCTTTTCACAAGGTCTCAGGATAGTCAAAATAGTTTATGCTTATAATGGATAATAACCAACATTTACAGGCTTCTAATTCGAATACAATCAGTAAACCATTCCAAAGGGGTTAAGCTAAGATTCATATACGATCATATAGCCCCAATGGCTTGGCGATGCCGATCAAATGGGTATCGACAGCTATGTTCTCTTTGGTTCGAATACGACCTATGTTTGAACAGGAAGCCCCCAAGTGACCATAAGATTTGTTTAATGACGCTGCTTCGAATACGATCCACGTCAGACCCAAAGGGGTTAAGCTGTGATTCAAATATGATCAAGAAGCCCCCAAGTGGGTTTGGCAGTATGCCGATCAAGCGGGTATCGAAAGCTATGTTCTCTTTGGTTCGAATACGACCTATGTTTGAACAGGAAGCCCCCAAATGATCATGGCTAGATTCAAATATGATCATAAGCTGGACCAAAGGGAAAGCCGGATTCAGATATGATCCGCTCCCTGTTGGTAGTGTCCACCACCTGGTAAAGAAGACATAAAAACATTCTTTATGGGAAAAAGGACAGAGGTCATGCTTATTGCTTTATATAATATGTACATCGTCAAAAGTATATACATCTTAAGAGCCGGTGGCTTAAGTATAGTAAGGCTGAAGATGGGCGATATTCCACGGCCGGCGGGTCTCCTCCTCTGACTTACATGAGTCCTTGTGTTCTTGAATATCAATGAGGTAATATGACCCGTTGTTCAGATTCTTGCTGACCACAAAGGGTCCTTCCCAAGGTGGCTATAGCTTGTGCATGTCGGACTGATCCTAGATAAGCTGGAGCACCAAATCACCTTCCTGAAAGGTTCTGCTCTTGACCCGACGGCTGTGATAACGGCACAGGTCTTGCTGGTAAATCGCCGAGCGGGCTATTGCCAAGTCTCGCTCCTCATCCAACAAGTCAAGTGCCTCCCGACGAGCCTGTTTGTTGTCCGCCTCAACATAAGCCGCCACACGGGGTGAGTCGTGTGGGATGTCACTTGGTAGAACTGCCTCTGCTCCATAGACCATGAAAAAAGGTGTGTAACTCGTAGATCTGTTAGGCGTAGTGTTGATGCTCCATAATACAGAGGGTAACTCCTCCAGCCAGCAACCTGGAGTCTGTTTTAAGGGGACAAAGAGCCGGGGCTTAATACCCTTCAGTATCTCTTGATTAGCTCTTTCTGCTTGACCATTGGATTGAGGATGAGCAACAGCCGAAACATCAAGCCGGATATGTTCTCGTTGACAGAACTCTTCCATAGCTCCTTTGGAAAGATTAGTACGGAGGGAGTCCTAGATTAGGGGGTGTCCGTATGGCCGGACTATGACCTTTGGCCGGACTCCCGGACTATGAAGATACCAGATTGAAGACTTCGTCCCGTGTCCGGATAGGACTTTACTTGGCGTGGAAGGCAAGCTTGGCGATATTATATGAAGATCTCCTCCCATTGTAACCAACTCTGTGTAACCCTAGCCCTCTCCGGTGTCTATATAAACCGGAGAGGTTTAGTCCGTAGGATGAACAACAATCATACCATAGGCTAGCTTCTAGGGTTTAGCCTCTCTGATCTCGTGGTAGATCAACTCTTGTACTACCCATATCATCAATATTAATCAAGCAGGAGTAGGGTTTTACCTCCATCGAGAGGGCCCGAACTTGGTAAAAACATCGTGTCCCTTGTCTCCTGTTACCATCCGCCTAGACGCATAGTTCGGGACGCCCTACCCGAGATCCGCCAGTTTTGACACCGACATTGGTGCTTTCATTGAGAGTTCCTCTGTGTCGTCACCTTTAGGCCCGATGGCTTCTTCGATCATCAACGACGACGCGGTCCAGGGCGAGACTTTTCTCCCCGGACAGATCTTTGTATTCGGCGGCTTCGCACTGCGGGCCAATTCGCTTGGCCATCTGGAGCAGATCGAAAGCTTTGCCCCTGGCCATCAGGTCAGGTTTGGAAGTTTAAACTACACGGCCGACATCCGCGGGGACTTGATCTTCGACGGATTCGAGCCACGGACGAGCACGCCGCACTGTCACGATGGGCATGATTTAGCTCTGCCGCCGGACAACGCCCAGAGCGTTGCTCAGGTGCCCGCTCCGACCATTAGCTTGGAGCCGACTGCGCCAGTTGGGGACGGACGGTTGGACGCCGCCCCAGGAGCCGCAATCTCTATGGCAATAGAGCCAAACACCAGCCTAGTCCTTTGCGAGGCCTATGACTCCAGGGTGCCGGACTCTGTTCCGAACTCCGAATCTTCCGCACCTCTTCCGATCGAACCCGATTGGGCTCCGATCATGGAGTTCACCGCCACGAACGTCTTTCAGCACTCGCCCTTTGGCGAGATCCTGAATTCACTAAAGTCTCTCTCTTTGTCAGGAGAGCCCTGGCCGGACTATGGTCAGCATGGTTGGGATGCGGACGATGAAGAAATTTGAAACCCACCCACCACCCACTTTGTAGCCACTGTCGACGATTTAACCGACATGCTCGACTTCGACTTCGAAGACATCGACGGTATGGACGCCGATGAAGGAGACGACCAAGAACCAGCACCTATAGGGCACTGGAAAGCCACCTCGTCATATGACATATACATGGTGGACACCCCCAAAGCAGGGGATGGCGATGAAAAAACGGAGGACGGCCCCTCCAAGAAGCAACCCAAGCGCCAACGTCAGCGGCGCCGCTCTAAATCCCGCCAACGCAAAAACGGTGAGTCCGGCACCGGAGACAACAACACCCCGGACAGTGCCGAAGACAACCCCCTCTAGCAGGATTCAGCATAGGAGGACGAAGGAGCCAACCCTCATGAGAGAGCTGCGGACAGGGAGGTCGAGGACGACAATTATGTGCCTCCCTCCAAAGACAAGGCAAGCCTCGACGACGACGAATTCGTCGTGCCAGAGGATCCCGTCGAACAAGAGCGTTTCAAACGCAGGCTTATGGCCACGGCAAGCAGCCTCAAGAAAAAACAGTAGCAGCTTAGAGCTGACCAAGACTTGCTAGCCGACAGATGGACTGAAGTCTTGGCGGCCGAAGAGTATAAACTCGACCGCCCCTCCAAGAGCTACCCAAAGCGCAGGCTGCTACCCCAACTAGAGGAGGAAGCAACTAAACCTACATCACCAGCGTACGATGCGCCCTATCGACCACCCCGTGTCCGCGACAGAGAGGCCTTCCGGCCCCCGACCCAAGCCGCACCCCGGCACCGCTCAAAAAATACCAGAGCGTGGGGAGACGCAACAGACCTACGAGACATATTGGAGAATAAGGCAAGGCAAACAAGATCGATCTACGGATCGCGTGGGCGCCCCACGTCACGTGACGATAACCATCACGCCGGATATGATAAATACGGCTAGGCCAAACACAAAAGACAAAGCTCATCCAAGCTGCATCGCGATATAGCCTAGTACATGGGCGCCGCACACCCACTATGCTTCATAGACAAAGTAATGGATCATCAAATCCCCGAGGGTTTTAAACCCGTAAATATCAAATCATACGATGGCACAACAGATCCCGCGGTATGGATCGAGGATTATCTCCTTCATATCCACATGGTCCGTGGTGATGATCTACATGCCATCAAATACCTCCCGCTCAAGCTTAAAGGACCAGCTCGGCATTGGCTTAACAGCCTGCCAGCAGAATCAATTAGTTGCTGGGAGGACCTGGAATCCGCGCTCCTTGACAACTTCTAGGGCACTTATGTGCGACCACCAGACGCTGATGACCTAAGCCACATAATCCAGTAGCCAGAGGAATCGGCCAGACAATTCTGGACACGGTTCCTAATCAAGAAAAATCAAATAGTCGACTGTCCGGACGCCGAGGCCCTTGCAGTCTTCAGGCACAACATCCGAGATGAATGGCTTGCCCGGCACCTAGGACAGGAAAAGCCGAAATCTATGGCAGCCCTCACGACACTCATGACCCGCTTTTGCACGGGAGAAGACAGCTGGCTAGCTCGTAGCAATAACATAACCAAGAGCCCTGGCAATTCGGATACCAAGGACAAGAACGGCGGGTCACGTCGCAACAAGCACAAGCGCCGCATTAACAGCGACAACACTGAGGATATGGCAGTTAATGCCGGCTTCAGAGGCTCTAAACCCGGTCAGCGGAAGAAGCCATTCAAAAGAAACCCTCCGGGCCCATCCAGTTTAGATCGAATACTCGATCGCTCATGCCAGATACACGGCACCCCCGAACAACCATCCAACCACACCAATAGGGATTGTTGGGTGTTCAAGCAGGCAGGCAAGTTAAGTGCCGAAACCAGAGACAAGGGGCTGCATAGCGAGGACGAGGAGGGGCCCCGGCCGTCGAACAACAGAGGACAGAAGGGCTTCCCCCCGCAAGTGCGGACGGTGAACATGATATACGCAACCCATATCCCCAAAAGGGAGCAGAAGCGTGCTCTCAAGGACGTCTATGCGTTGGAGCCGGTCGCCCCAAAGTTCAACCCATGGTCCTCCTGCCCGATCACTTTTGATCGAAGGGACCACCCCACTAGCATCCGTCACGGTGGATTCGCCGCATTGGTCCTAGACCCAATCATTGACGTATTTCACCTCACTAGAGTCCTCATGGACGGTGGCAGCAGCCTGAACCTGCTTTATCAGGATACAATGCGGAAAATGGGTATAGATCCCTCAAGGATTAAACCCACAAAGACAACCTTTAAAGGAGTCATACCAGGTGTAGAAGCCAGCTATACAGACTCGGTTACACTCGAAGTGGTCTTTGGATCCCCAGATAATTTCCGAAGCGAAGAGTTAATCTTCGACATAGTCCCATTCCGCAGTGGCTATCATGCCCTGCTCGGACGAACCGCATTCGCAAAATTCAATGCGGTGCCGCACTATGCATATCTCAAGCTCAAGATGCCAGGCCCTCGTGGAGTCATTACGGTAAATGGAAACACCGAACGCTCCCTCCGAATGGAGGAGGACACGGCGGCCCTGGCGGTGGAAGTTCAAAGTAGCCTATCAAGGCAATTCCCCAATCCGGGTGTTAAACGTCCGGACAACGTCAAGCGCGCGCGAAGTAACCTACAACAAAACCGGCTGGCATGTTCCGAGCAAGCATAGCAGTGCGGCCCCAACCCCAGCCCTCGCCAGATGGCGATAGCGGTACCACGCGTACATAATTACGCTTTGGAAATACCATGGGCATAAGGGGAGGGGCACAACTACGGCACACCCAGAATGCGGCTTAACCGCACTAGGGGCTCCCTATTCTGCCGTTTCCTTTTTATATATATACTTTCAGGACCCAACTATCCGAAAGGCCTGTCCGGCAATACACTCGCCGAACACACGACGCAACAGCTAGGGAGAGTACAAGCCACGTCAAATGTCCAGGTGGTCTCTATAACAAGCTAAATACCCGTTTTACTTAAAAGTCTCACAGCTTGCCCCTGGAGGGGGATATGTCAAATAATCCCATCTCTTGCTTATCGCACTCTTTGTATCGTTCTGCTTTCATAGCAGCCCCCTTTAATAAACAATATATAGCTCTTATCTATTATTGCATTCATCTGTTTTTATACAAATATGTTCAGTCATGACATTTTGCAACCGTACACTTTGGTACGGCCAATACACCAGGGGCTTAAGCACCTCATAACATGGTGTGAGAAGACCGAACACTCTCATGAGTGCGTCACCCCGAACTTATAGCACTATATGCATCGGCTCCGAATCATGTCTTGGGTCAATAGTTGGGTTTGCCCGGCTCCCATGTTTTGGTACCTTACGTTCCGCAATGTTGGCTAAGGTAGCGCTGGGAGAACTACTGCGATTGTGCCCCAGTTGAGCTGGGTTAACACCTCAGTAGAGAAAGCTAAAACTGACCGTCATGATAATGCGAGAGACCGGTCGCTGTTCGCGAGGTTTTTCGAGTCCCTAAAGACTTATGCCGCTTCGAGCGAGGAGCCGGATTTATCTGGCCCAGGCATGGATAGCGCCCCGAACTCGGTCTTCCGAATACTAGGGGCTTCACCGAAATTTAAAATTATAGAATTCTATGGCTAAGTGAGAGTGATAAAGCACTATAAGCCCGACGGCCTTGTTCGTTGTGCTGAGCGCCTCCCTAGATGGACCCAAGAATGGGAACAAGAGCGCTCAGGTTTATCCCGAACACCCCAGCACTCGTGGCATGGGGGCAGAAGCCGACGACTTGCATCTCTCAGATTTGATAAACGGCCACACAGAAGGTAATATTTTAAATTAACAAGCGTTGCTTAGCGCATATGAATAAAGTTTTCAGCGTACAGGATAATAGATGCGAGTCTACTCAAAAATCACATCTTTGGAGCATTCACCCGCTATAATGCGGGCACCATTCAGGACACCTTTATAATACATCTCGGGCTTGCGATACTCCTTGCCCGGCGGTGGCTTGTCTGTCACAAGCTTCTCGGCGTCCATCTTCCCCCAGTGCACTTTAGCACGGGCAAGGGCCCGACGGGCACCTTCAATACAGACGGAGCGCTTGATGACTTCAATCCATGGACAAGCGTCCACCAGCCGCCGCACCAGACTGAAGTAGCTCCCAGGCATGGCTTCTCCAGGCCACAACCAAACTATGAGGCCCTTCATGGCCTGTTCGGCCACCTTGTGGAGCTCGACCAGCTGCTTCAGCTGGTCGCTCAGGGGCACTGGATGTCCGGCCTCAGCATATTGAGACCAGAACACCTTTTCCGTCGAGCTCCCCTCCTCGGCACGGTAGAACGCGGCAGCATCAGACACACTATGGGGCAGATCGGCGAACGCTCCTGGAGAGCTCCGGATTCGGGTAAGTAACAGATAATTCACTTTTATATGCTTGCTTTGCATAAAGAATGCCTTACCCGCCGCTATCTTCTTTATCGCCTCGATCTCCTGGAGGGCCCTCTGGGCTTCGGCCTTAGCGGTTTTGGCACTCTCAAGAGCCAAGGCGAGCTCAGACTCTCAAGTCTTCAAGTCACGCTCCAAACTCTCGTGTTTCTCCACGAGAGCCTGGAGCTCTTGCTGCACCTCCGCCACCCGCGCCTCCTGTTTCTCTCGCTCGATGCGCTCCAAGGCCGCACTATTTTTGGCCTTGGACACCGCTTCCTTCAGGGTCGCCACGTCGGTCGTGGTCCCTGCAACATTCACGTTGGTCCTGTCATTATTTGCAACTAGGTACTTCTATATACATTTACATACGGTATTACATACCCCCCTTGTCCTCGAGCTGCTTCTTGGCACGGCCGAGCTCGTTCTCGGACCGCTCGAGGCTCTTCTTCAATGTATCGACCTCCGCAGTCAGTGTGGCAGAGGTCAGCAGCGCAGCCTGCATTCCCATATTGACATATTTATGTTAGACTCCTGCATATATCTTTTAGATCCTTAGCTCGGCTTTTCTTTTCGAACGCTGAACTGAGCATCAGGGGCTACTGTCTATGCGGTAACATTTTTATATGTTTTACATACCTTGAAGCCTGTTAGCAGGCTGGTACAGGCTTCTGTCAGTCTGCTCTTGGCGGACTGAACCTTCTGAATCACCGCACCTCATAACAGTGCGGTGCTCCTCGTCGATGGAGGCGCCGTTAAGCACCTCCAGCAAATTGTTCGGCGTCTCCTGTTGGACGGAGGCCGCCGGCGTCGTAGGCGCGCCTTTCTTACAAAGGCGCTGCCTGCCGGACTCTGGAACCGTTGTTGGTTCCGGAGCGGTGTTCGGCCCGGGGCCGGACTTAGATCCCTCTGGGGTTTTACCCCCTTTGGGCCTGGAGTCCGGGAGCTCGCCTTGTGGCACCTCCAGGACCACCTCCTCCTGGTTTAGCCCCTTTTGGGACTCCACCTCAGCGTCGTCTGTAGGGAGAGGGGAGGAGGCCGTCGGAAGTGAAGCGCTATTCACATCCGACGAGTCCAGGGTGCCGCTCGACGAATCGCTGAGCTGAGCCCGGGGCGGACTGCATAATTGAATTCGGCGTCAGAAGGTACCATACATCAAAGGAGCGCCATAAGTTATTCTGGTATCTGGATACTTACGATTTTGCCAGGGGCTTGACCCTGGATGGCCATTCCTCCCCGTTGTCTTCGGCATCGGAGGTGTAGTCCGGCAGAAGGGTCCTCCCCTTCTTGGACCCTCCAGCCTCCCCAGTTGGGGCGGCCTTCCTCTTCTTTCCTCCCCTCGCTGGAGGGGGAGAGGCTTCTTCTTCTTCTTCTTCCTCCTCCTCATCCTCAGAGGCGGAGGGTGCTTCGGGGTTGTCGGGCGATGAATCCGACACCACCAGGCGCCGGGAACTCTTTCGGGTCCCTGTGGCCTTCTTCTTGGCCTTCTTCTCCGGCACCACGTGAGGTGCCGGAACCAGCAGCTTCGTCAAGTGCGCGTCTGCTGGGCCTTCGGGCGAAGGGGCCGGGCAATCAAACTGTTCGGATGTCCTCTTCTAGTCCTGTCAAAGGAGCAGGAGTTTAGATCCCGCATGGAATCAAACCATGAAAATCAAGTGTCCCGAGAAAGACTAAAGGCAAGCTTACTTCGGTGGCTTGGCGCTTGGCGCAGAATCCGCGATCCTCGGTGACGGGTGGGGAGACCTCGGAGCTCTTGAATAGCACCTTCCAAGCATCCTCGTGCTTTGTGTCGAAAAGCCGGGACAGAGTCTGGTGCTGGGCCGTGTCGAACTCCCACAAGGTGAAGGCCCGTCGTTGACACAAGAGAATCCGGCGGAAGAGCATGACCTGGACTACGTTGACAAGCTTAACCTTCTTGTTCACCAGGTCTTGGACGCAGGTTTGGAGTCCGGTCACCTCTTCCGGACTACCCCACAACAAGCCCGTCTCCTTCCAAGATGTGAGCCAAGTGGGGATGCCAGATCGAAATTCGGGGGCCACTGCCCATTCAGGGTCACGTGGCTCGGTGATATAGAACCAGCCCGACTGCCATCCTTTGATGGTCTCTACAAAGGCGCCCTCGAGCCATGTAACGTTGGCTATCTTGCCCACCATGGTGCCTCCGCACTCCGCTTGATGTCCGCCCACGATCTTCGGCTTGACGCTTAAGATCTTCAGCCATAGGCCAAAGTGAGGCTGGATGCGGAGGAAGGCCTCACAGACGATGATGAACGCCGAGATGTTGAGGATGAAGTTCGGGGCGAGATCGTGGAAGTCCAGGCCGTAGTAGAACATGAGCCCCCGGACGAACGAGTGAAGAGGAAAGCCCAGACCGCAGAGGAAATGGGGGGAGAAACACGACCCTCTCATGGGGCCTAGGGGTGGGGACGAGTTGCCCCTCCTCGAGAAGCCGGTGCGCGATGTCGTCAGACAAGTATCCAGCCTTCCTCAACTTTTTGATTTGCCCCTCCGTGATGGAGGAGGCCATCCATCTACCTCCCGCTCTGGACATGATTGGAGAAAGGTAGAGGTGGGAAGTGCGGACTTGGGCGTTGGAGTTCGAGTGCGCAGGGATGGATAAGAAAGGGAGGAAGAAGGCGTGAATGGAAAGGGTGGATCCTTATCCCCTTATATGGGTGGCCGAGACTATACGCCCCCACCAGCCCAATAAAACTCGCTTATCTCCCAAGCGCCGCGGTTAATGGCGCGGTTGGGTTACCCACGCCCGTATTGATGAGAATCCCAGAATAAGGGGACACGATCTCTGCTTTGACAAGACGTGCCAAGGGAGCCGCCTCGCTAAATGCGCTGAGGTGGAACAGTAAAACGATTCGAATAAAGTCTTGGCCGTGGCGTGATGTCACGCTGCGGAATACGTCAGCAGATTTGATTTGTGCAGATATTATTCTCTCTCTGGTGGCATGTGGAACTTATTTTGCAGAGCCGGACACTATCCTTGTGTTCAACATCTTCTATGGAGTATTCGGAGGAGGAACCCGCCTTGCAATGCCGAAGAAAATTTATGTGCCGGACTCGTCGTCATTGAAGCCTGGTTCAGGGGCTACTGAGGGAGTCCTGGATTAGGGGGTGTCCGGATGGCCGGACTATGACCTTTGGCAGGACTCCCGGACTATGAAGATACAAGATTGAAGACTTCGTCCCGTGTCCGGATAGGACTTTCCTTGGCGTGGAAGGCAAGCTTGGCGATATGATATGAAGATCTCCTCCCATTGTAACCGACTCTGTGTAACCCTAGCCTCTCTAGTGTCTATATAAACCAGAGAGGTTTAGTCCGTAGGACGAACAACAATCATACCATAGGCTAGCTTCTAGGGTTTAGCCTCTCTGATCTCGTGGTAGATCAAATCTTGTACTACCCATATCATCAATATTAATCAAGCAGGAGTAGGGTTTTACCTCCATCGAGAGGGCCCGAACCTGGGTAAAAACATCGTGTCCCTTGTCTCCTGTTACCATCCGCCTAGACGCACAGTTCGGGACCCCCTACCCGAGATCCGCCAGTTTTGACACTGACAAGTACCATTATCAGTTATAATGCTGTGTGGGAAACCAAAACGAAAGATCACCTTTTTCATGAACTGAACCGCTGTGGCCGCATCACACTTACTGACTGGCTCCGCCTCAACCCACTTTGTAAACTTATCTACTTCTACTAGGAGATGTGTCTTTTTATCCTTAGACCTTTTGAAGGG
The DNA here is from genome assembly GCF_018294505.1 of Triticum aestivum. Taxonomy (NCBI): domain Eukaryota; kingdom Viridiplantae; phylum Streptophyta; class Magnoliopsida; order Poales; family Poaceae; genus Triticum; species Triticum aestivum. The sequence continues at coordinate 592,517,008 of NC_057798.1, read as the reverse complement.
TCCAACCATGTCAAGCCCCCAGACTGCGAACGGCCAAGTAATTGGGATCATCCTTAATTCTTGAGCTGGCACATGAGCACGTCGTGAGAACTTCTGACAACCGTCACATTTACTGACCAGATCCTCCGCATCAGCATGAGCCGTGAGCCAGTAGAAACCATGACGGAAAGCCTTGGCCACCAGAGATTTGAGCCGGCATGATGACCACAATCTCCTTCATGGATCTCTCGAAGTATCTCTTGACCCTCTGCAGGTGACACACAACGCTGGAATGCCCCTGTGACACAGAGGTGATGTAACTCGCCATTAACAATTGTCATGGATTTGGACCGCCTGACAATTTGTCTCACCAAGGTCTCATCCTCAGGCAGCTCTCCCCGGGTCATATTAGCCAAGTATGGCAATGTCCAATCTGGGATGACGTGAAGCGCGGCCACCAACTGTGCCTCCGGGTCTGGCACTGCTAGCTCTTCCTCTGTAGGTACCTTGACAGAAGGATTATGCAAAACGTCAAGAAAGGTGTTAGGAGGCACCGACTTACGCTGAGATCCCAACCGGCTTAATGCATCAGCCGCCTCATTCTTCCTTCTATCAATGTGCTCCACTTGATACCCTTTGAAGTGCCCAGCTACAGCATCTACTTCACTACGGTAAGCCGCCATAAGGGGATCTTTAGAATCCCACTTGCCTGAGACCTGTTGAGCCACGAGATCTGAGTCTCCCAAACACCTTACCCGGCTCAAATTCATCTCCTTGGCCATCTGGAGACCATGGAGCAAGGCCTCGTATTCAGCTGCATTGTTAGTACAGGGGAACATGACCCGGAGCACATAGCGAAATTTGTCACCTCGAGGGGAAGTTAAAACAACTCCAGCCCCTGAGCCTTCTAACTGCCTGGACCCATCAAAGTGAATAGTCCAATATGTATTATCCGGCTTCTCCTCAGGTGCGTGCAACTCTGTCCAATCATTGATAAAGTCGACCAAGGCTTGAGATTTGATAGCAGTACGGGGCATATACTTCAAACCATAAGGCCCAATCTCAATAGCCCACTTAGCGATTCGTCTATGGCCTCCCTGTTCTGAATGATGTCTCCCAGAGGGGCTGAACTTACCATCGTTATAGGATGACTTTGGAAGTACTGCTTCAGCTTCCGGTTTGCCATGAACACACCATAAACAAGTTTCTGCCAATGTGGATATCTTTGTTTAGACTCAATGAGCACCTCGCTGACGTAGTAAACCAGCCGTTGAACCAGGTGCTCCTTGCCTGCCTCCTTACGCTCCACCACAATGGCAACACTGACGGCCCGTGAGTTAGCAGCCACATATAACAACAGCGGCTCTCTATCAATGGGAGCCGCAAGAACCGGTGGCTCAGACAACTGTCTCTTTAAATCTTCAAAGGCAGTGCTAGCAGCATCACTCCAGACGAAGGTGTCTGTTTTCTTCATCATCTGATATAGCGGTAAGGCCTTCTCCCCTAACCGGCTTATGAACCGGCTTAAAGCGGCAACATGACCCGCCAGGCGCTGAACACCATTGATACACGCCGGTTTAGCCAGAGAGGTAATCGCCGTGATCTTCTCCGGATTAGCTTCAATGCCTCTGTTTGACACCAGAAAACCCAAGAGCTTGCCCGCAGGTACACCAAACACACACTTGGCCGGGTTAAGCATCATCTTGTAAACCCGGAGATTGTCAAAAGTCTCTCTCAAGTTAGATATCAGGGTTTCCTTTTCTCTGGACTTCACCACAATGTCATCCACATAAGCATGAACATTACGCCCAACTTGATCGTGCAAACAGTTCTGTACACATCGCCGATAAGTCGCATGGGCACTCTTGAGTCCAAACGGCATAGATACATAACAGAAGGCCCCAAACGGAGTGATGAAAGCTGTCTTCTCCTGGTCCTTAACTGCCATCTTGATCTGATGATAACCAGAGTAAGCATCCAAGAAGCTCAAACATTCACAACCCGCCGTAGCATCAATGATTTGATCAATACGGGGGAGAGCAAAGGGATCAGCCAGACAAGCCTTGTTTAAGTCCGTGTAATCCGCACACATCCGCCAAGTGCCGTTCTTCTTAAGCACTAACACCGGGTTAGCCAACCACTCCGGGTGAAAAACTTCAACAATAAGCCTGGCCGCTAAGAGCCGGGCGACCTCTTCCCCAATAGCTTTCCGTCTCTCTTCGTTGAACCGTCGGAGAAACTGCCTGACCGGCTTATACTTTGGATCAATATTGAGAGTGTGCTCAGCGAGTTCCCTCGGTACACCCGGCATGTCAGAAGGTTTCCATGCAAAGATGTCCCCGTTCTCACGGATGAACTCGATGAGCGTGCTTTCCTATTTAGGATCCAAATTGGCACTGATACTGAACTGCTTAGAGGCATCTCCTGGGGTAAAGTCAACAAGCTTTGTCTCAGCGGCCGATTTAAACTTCAACGCCGGGTCATGCTCAGTAGTTGGTTTCTTGAGGGAGGTCATATCCGCCGGGTCAACATTGTCTTGATAGAATTTGAACTCCTCCGCGGCACAGGCAGTCTCAGCGTAAGCCGCGTCGCCTTCTTCACATTCCAAGGCCACCTTTTGACTCCCATGCATAGTGATGGTGCCCTTGTAACCCGGCATCTTGAGCTGTAAGTAAACGTAACACGGCCGTGCCATGAATTTAGCATAAGCCGGTCGCCCAAACAGAGGATGACATGGACTCTTGATTTTGACCACTTCAAACGTCAACTTCTCAGCCCCGGAGTCGTACTCATCTCCAAAGGCCACCTCCAATTCAATCTTGCCAACTGGGTAAGCCGACTTGCCCGGAACCACCCCATGGAAAATAGTGTTGGATGTTCTCAGATTCTTCTCAGTCAACCCCATGCGCTGAAAAGTCTCGTAGTAAATGATATTGATGCTGCTACCTCCGTCCATGAGTACCTTAGTGAATTTATATCCACCAACCTGGGGTGCTACCACCAAGGCTAACTGACTCAGATTATCGACTCGTGGAGGGTGATCCTCTCTGCTCCATATAATGGGTTGCTCTGACCATCTCAAATAACGAGGAATTGCCGGCTCAATCGAATTTACGGCCCTCTTATGAACCTTCTGGTCACGTTTGCATAAGCTAGTGGTAAACACATGGTACTGCCCACCGCTCAACTATTTCGGATGGCTTTGATAACCCGACTGCTGCTGCTGTTGTCCTCCCTGACTAGATTGCTGCTGATTATTTCCACCCGGCAGTCCCTGAAAACCAGAGTTTGAACCGCCGCTTGGGCCATGAAAGCCGCCAGCCCCTGAACCGCCGCCAGATCCATGACTGCCATCAAAGGTATTGGAATTTTTAAACGCCTTCATGATCGCGCAATCTTTCCACAGGTGTGTAGCGGGGTGCTCCCGGGTGCCGTGTTTCGGGCAGGGCTCATTGAGTAGCTGCTCAAGAGATGGGCCTGACCCGCCGGATCGAGGCCACTTACCCTTACGTCTCTGATTGTTACCCTGTGTATTAGCATTGGCTACAAGCTCCGGGTTGCCGTCCACCTTACGCTTATTGCCGCTTTGATTCCCCGGGTTGTGCTGTTGACCCTTTCCATTGCTGTTCCTTTTTCCCTTCCCTGTCTTCTCATCGTCAGACGTGGGATCCTTGGTACTATCAGAGTCGGCATATTTTACTAAAGCCGCCATTAGCGTACCCATATCCTTGCAGTCACGCTTAAGGCGCCCCAGTTTCTGCCTCAGCGGCTCAAAGCTGCAATTTTTCTCCAACATGAGGACTGCAGAGCCAGCATCCATCTTATCAGATGAATGAATTATCTCCTTGACCCGGCGTACCCAATGGGTGGTGGATTCACCCTCCCCCTGCTTACAATTCATCAAGTCCACGATTGACACAGATTGCTTATAGGTGTCCTTGAAGTTCTGGATGAAACGGGCTTTTAACTCCTCCCACGAACCAATGGAATTGGGTGGTAAACTTTTTAACCAAGACCGGGCCGTTCCATCTAACATCATGGTGAAATACTTAGCCATTGCCGCGTCACTGACTTCCAACAGCTCCATGGCCATCTAATAACTCTCAATCCATGCTCCAGGCTGTAAGTCGGCCATGTAGTTTGGCACCTTTCGAGGTCCCTTGAAGTCCTTGGGCAGATGCACGTTGCGCAAAACCGGTATCAAACAAGGAACACCATCGGTTCTGGTGGCTACTCCCATCTCAATAGAAGTCGTTGGATACTCTGGAATATTTTGATGAGCCGCCTGTTGAGTCGCCAGCTGAGCCGCCCGCTCGTTCTCCTGACGTACTCGGTCTTGCACCGGGTTATAGCCACCATGTTGGTCACGGCATTGGGCGTTGCTTGACAAAGCTTCAGACTCCATGTGCCTGCTGTAACTCGGGCTCCGGTTCTGATGAGGCGGTGCTAACCAAGGCGGAGGAGTTGAATGAATCCTATCCCGGCTATAAGAATAGGTCTCTTGCTGATCCAGGGCCGTCTGGACAAGTTCCCGGATCCTCCGGGTCTCCACCGCTGTTGGATCGTCACCGTCCACTGGGAGAGCCGCCAGACGCGCTGATGCTGCGATTAAATTCTCCATGGGGTTGGAAAAGTGACCCTCCGGTATCGGCACATAACGCGGTGGTGCCATGCTCACATGAGGAGGCGGCCTCTCTCGAGGCTGAGCCGGTCCTCCTGCTCCGGCTATCATAAACTGATTGGCATCTGGCGGGTTACTTGGGCCGGCTCCGGGTGTAGCGAAAAGAACCCGAGGGTCATAATTCGGAGGTAAACGAGATTGGGTTTTCTAGTGTCTCCTCCTCATTACCTCATTGGATGCGTTTAAGCTCATCGTGAGCTGGTAAGCTTCTGACTACAACCACTGTGCCCGGGCATCGAGAGCTGCCCGATCTGTAGCTAGTCTAGTATCCTCAGCTGCCAAGGCCTCCTTGGCTTGAGCTATCTCCTCACGCACCCGTGCCACCTCCGCGTCATGCTCATCTTTGTTCGCAGGGATAACCGTGGCGGTTAACAGGGCTGTAAGCTTATCCATGAGATCTATCAGCACTTGAGCCGGCGGGCGCATAGGGCCTCCTGCCCCGCCCGCTCCTATCCCGGACGTAATTGCAGCAGCGACTGTAGAGTTTTGGCCGGGTTGAGTCCCAGCGATGAAGACTCCTGCCCAATTCGGCGACTCACAGGGGTCCGGAATACTGAAGCCATCGGAACAGCTCCCGAGCACGCCATCTTGTACTTGATACAGCGAATCTGTTGAACCGGCGGACGAATCACCGTCAGAGTGGACGGACGTCTCACCACCATCTTTAGGTCCTTCAGAAAGCTCTTCTCCGTGGACGCAGCCCACAAAGACACGCTTCATGCTGGGTTGAGCTCGGGCGAGTTTTGCGCGCTGAGCCGTCTCGACAAGGTCGGTGCAGTTGTCCGGCTCAGGCCCCGGCTCACCAATTCGGTCGATGAAGACGTGGATCCCTCCGAAGGGGACCCGGTACCCATACTCAATTGAGCCGGCGTCGGGGCCCCAGCCTTTGTCGTCGATGTAGATCTTGCCGCGACGACTCTTGGTCATCCGGCCCACTACGTATCCCTTGAGCCCTTCGAAGTTGCCCTTCAAGAACTTAAATCCACCGTGTGCTGGCCCCATGGTGGGCGCCAACTATCATGGAGTTGTCACGTCAGATGTCCTCGTGAAAGGACTTAGTTGTGGAGCCATCGCAACTAGGAAGCTTGAAGGGGTTAATCGGGACAAGGGACACGAGGGGTTTTATACTAGTTCGGCCCCTTACGGTGAAGGTAAGGCCTACGCCTAGTTGGGTTGGTATTGATGTTTCGATGACCAGGGAGCGAGATACGCTATGCCCGGCTCTCGATGAGTTGTTTCTTGCCCTAAGCCGCCAGCAGGTCGTCCCCTTATATACACGGGTTGACGCCCTGCAGCTTACAGAGTCCCGGTCAGCTTATAAACAGTGTCCGACTCGGTGACTAGTTAAGTCTACCTTATGATACAAGTCATATTACTATGGCGGTTTATTACAACGGGCCTTAAGTCGCCTGCGGGCCTTAAGCCCTCTATGAACCGCCATCTTCACCTTTGGTCTTGGGCTTCTCTCTGGTAAGTATTCTTTGCGTAACCCGGCCCCTCCTGGGCGGCTTACACAAATAGTTATATCCCCAACAACAATGGTTATTTAACTGAATGGACATACCTTCAAGCTTCAGGACAAGCTTTGCTGCAAGTTGTTCTAAATGAGACTCTAGCTTGCCGGTCCTGGTCTTGAGACCTTTAACTTCAGCGGTCAAGTTCTCCTGGTCCTTCCTCAGCCGCTCGACTTCGCGGTTAGCATCCGAGACAACCATCTTCAGTGTTGCATTCTCATCCTCCAACTTGCCGACTGAAGCCAGCTTCTCGTCCACAAGCTTCGTCTTCTCGCGCACTTCCTTCTGAGCAGCTGCCAAGTCCAGGTCCTTCTGCTCCAGAGCATCCTTCATCCTCTCTAAAGAAAAAACACTCTTTAGACGAGACTGAAGTTGGCAATTTTCACTACGCACATCTGCTTTTGTGAATTCACTCGGTTCAAGAGACTAAAAGAAAAGCCAGCACCAAGTGTGAAGCTACAAAGCCGACAGAATGACCGAGTGATTACCTCCCATGATGGCTGTTTCTTCTTGAGCTTTCTTTAGGTTCTTCTTCGCCAGTTCAAGATCAAGTTCAACACTGATATGCTTCTTCTTTAATCCGGTGAGATGACCTCCAAGATCACAAGACCTCTGCAGCGAGAAAGACAGGCATGTTAGTCGACACATACAAGTAACAGTGAAGGGAAAGATTTATTCTCAGACTACTACCGAATCAAATATTCAATAGTAGTCTCGGGGACTACACCCAGTGGGTGCACTCAGCGTGCCCCCATTGGATCAGATGAACACTCAGCAAAAGAGCTTGAAAAAATGCACTCATCAGACCCCAGTCGACTGCCAGTAGCCGCCCGTGCTCTCGGGCACTACACCCAGTGGGTGCACTCGACGTGCCCCCACTGATTCAGAAAGTGCAAAATCAGAGATCTGAAGGCCTAAACGGAAGAACACCCAATGGGTGGTCAGATACAAAGCAACGTTCAAAAATTCAGTTGGAAGTTTACCGACCTGAACATTGGCCTGAAGGGCACTGCTGGCATTGTAAGCTACCTGACTAGCTTCATGCATCACTTTCACTTGCTCCATGACAGATTCGCCTGGCGAAGGGCCTCCCTAGCGGCACTCAGTGAGTCATTTGGAGTCTGATATGTAGCAAAGAGAGAGGGCCCCAGAGGAGTCAAGGCAGCCGCCGGGTCAGACGAGTGGAGTTGTATTGGTGCGGCGGGCGTCTGTGCAGTCGACCCCGACGGACGATCAGTCGTCAATGGGTCAGCAAATGTGACGTTCGTCCGAACTATCGCCTCCGGTGCCGATGTCGACTGAGGGATTTGGACTTCAAGTCTCCTTCTGCTCGAACCCCCTCTCTTCTTTTTCCTCTCTAGCGGAGGCGCTTCTTCTTCTTCGTCATCGGGAGAACAACGACATCTTGCGGAGCTACACCAGAAGAGTAATATGAAATTTCCAGTCAATCGACCACTCACTCAGTTAGATAGAACTGAGTTGAACAAACTTACCAGCTCATGAGGTAGCTTCTTCGCCTTCTGGTCCCTTATCAACGTCCATGTCCGTGGCAGCAGAGGCGGGGCTGAAAAGGCACAAGGACTGATCAGTCGGATCGAGAGAACTTTCAGTCGACTCACAGAAACACAAATGGGATACTCACCCTGAGGCAACGGGGACGTCCATCTTGATTCGCGGCAATGTCTTTCGGGTCTTGGAAGGGGCAACTTTGGGCTGTTTAGCCACCTTCTCCATCGGCTCCGGAGTCGACGTCCGAGCGCGCTTCTGGGTGGTGGCACTTGGAGCGGCACTCTTCGCACGACCGCCAGACAGATCGTGTTGCTGCTTGGATCGACGCTCGGAGCGCGGTGGCGAGTCGACCTCTTCCTCCTCGTCTGACTCCTCGCTCTCCTCCTCCTCCTCCCCTTCCGGAGACTCCCACTCGCCTCTCTCCTCAGCGCTGTCCTCTCCCTCCTGGTCCTGCACCAAGTCCTGTTCACCGTTGGGCATGGAGTACATCTCGGTGAATACCTGTGAAGCAAATTGGGCGAGACAAGAGTCAGCCAACATCGAGTTCAGTCAGAATGCAGGCGGAAGACAGTCGGAACAAAGAACGTACCTTGTCGGGTGGGTTGTCGCTTCCGAAAGGGATGACTCGCCTGGATCCTCTAGGGTTATCTTGAGTGCCCGTAATGCTCTTCAACCACGAGGCCACGGTGTCGAGCGACACTTCTTCCGGGTGGACCCGAGTGGTGTCACCCGACCCAGAATACAACCACATCGAATGGTCACGGGCCTGGAGAGGCTGGATACGCCTAGAGAGGAATACCTCTAACAAGTCCAGGCCAGTGACACCGTCATTGATGAGCTGAACCACTCAGTCCACCAACATCCTCGTCTCCATGGTCTCAGCAGCAGTAACCTACAGAGGAGCAGGAGTTTGGACACGGTCGAATGAAAAAGGAGGGAGACCAGTCGAATGACCTGGAGTAGCAACGTCCTGGCAGTAGAACCATGTCGTTGTACAAAAAGAGGGGTACACTTTTCGTACCCCTATAACTGTGCACGGGCAGTTCGAGCCACTGACGCCACCACGGCAAGCAAGGCAAGGGAGGTAAGCCAAGGTAAGACCGAAGCTCGGAAAGAGCAGAATGACGCCAAGACCAAGACCACAAAGAGCAAGGAGACGAAACGGACTCCCCCGGCAAGATCCTTGTCGGGGGCGGTTTTAGCAAACCCGGGAAGGCCCTTGCCGTGGCAGCTCGCCCCACACCTACGGAGCGATTCACCCTTGAGTCCACTGCCCCCATGGGGCAAGGATTCGGGAGACATCCCGTGGTGGCATGCAGATCTTTGTGAAGACATTCAAGATCAAATTCACACTATAGAAGATGACGACCCCTGGCGGGATCCCAGCCAAGGAGGACCACAAGACCCCTGGCAGGAGCCTTGCCGGGGATGATAGCAGGCGCCACGGCAAGACCCTTGCCGGGGCCCCGACAAGACTCTTGCCGGGGCTACGGCGAGGCCCTTGCTAAAGGCACCCGTAGGGCCACCGTCAGGCCCACGCCAATTCCAAAACCTCCACCGCCGTTCGCATGCGACTGCTGACCCAACCAGTTGGGCAAGCACCTGCGTGGCGGCAAGCAGATCTTCATGGAGGCCCACCGCTGTGCCACCTCAGCTACCTTCCTGCCTATATGGCACCACAGGCACCGCTGGCCAGGGCGCGTGTCAACGTGATCGGCGACGGACAAGACCGGGCTCTCCCCCGCCCCGATAAAGTAGGGACACCTAAGCACGACACATTAAATGCGCCTTGTCACGTAATGCAAAGGATAAACTCGTATCACTGTGCCCTTTCCACCTCCTGTGTGCCCAGGGCGACCAGGAGAGGGATTCAGCTTTTTGGAGCTCTTGACGCCCCATTGCTAGCTCAGGAACATAGATAAACAAATCACCAAGACAGGAGTAGGGTTTTACGCATCCTCGTGGCCCGAACCTGGATAAAGAACTCGTGTGCTACCTGTTTGATCCGCCCTTCTCACAACCCCGCGACTCGCAACCGTAGTAGTGATTCTCGTGATCCCATAGGTGTCGTCCTCGCACCGACATCTTTGGCGCGCCAGGTAGGGGGCGCAGTTGTGAGAATCGGCTCTAGCAGTTAGTTCGACGCTTCTTCTTCATCATGGCACCCAAGAAGAAGATGACGGTGGCGGTTGGGCCGTCGGGAGCCGGGCATTCCGTCCCGACGCGGGCGAGCAGCGGACCGGTCGCAGAAAAGACCCGGGGCGCCGTTCGCGAACACCAACACCGTCCCAGCAGCCGAAGTTTGGGAGGCGGCGATGTTCGTGCGCCTGGTAACGGGCAGCACGTCGCCAAATCTACCGAGCCAGGCCCTCCGCGGGTGGCGCGGGGCCTTCTAGGATCGCCGCCACCCTGCCCGAAGGCGATGCGAGGGCTTCCAAGACTCCCACGTTGACACTGACGGTGCGCTCTTCTCAAGTGGCGCGCGACGAACGGCGTGATCACGCCGAGGACCTCGGGCATCGCCGCGGAAAGAGCCCCGAGCACCGCTCCCGGGATTTAGAAGACCTGCCCGCCCGCCGAGGCGCTGGTGAAGATGGCATGCGACCACGGGGTCGTGATAGAACTCCTTCTGACATAGTCAAAAGTCAAAGCGCGTCGCGATCCATGCAGGTTTCGCTGCCACCAACACCAGCAGAAGCCCTGGCACACGTGCAGTTGCTCCTCGATTTCCCTCCCATCACGGGGAAACTCGACGAATGGAGGGCCACTATCCGAAGTCTTCTTGCGATGGCCAAGAAAGACGAACCGAGCCCGGTGGAGCCCCCGGGTCGATGCTCCGACGGAGTCCCACGCACTAGTGGCAGAAGGGCCGGCTACGCCGCGACCACGGTGCACTCGCCTCCTCCTCGCCCGGTAACTCGGACGCCAGCCCGTCGCGACATCACGGGCGACGAGATCTCCGTAGCATCGTCCGACCCACGGGCCCACTATGACCAGCGCCAAGTTCTTCGGGAACGAGAACATGAAGACGCTCGAACCACTATCGAGCGCCGGCGCGGGGTGCGCCACCAATCAGAAAGGCGAGCAGGGCCTGCTGTGAGCCACCCAGCACCGGGGAGCCCTGGAGGCCTACCTTACGAGGTAGGCTGTCCGGCTTTTACCCGTGAGCTGCGGCAGTTCCAGTGGCCCACTCACCGCACCTTCAAACCTGACGTGGGCGAGAAGTACAATGGCAAGACCCATCCGTCCGAGTTCCTCAGCGTCTACACCATCGCGATGCAAGCTGCCGGTGCCCGCGATGATAAGGTGCTTGCGAATTACTTTTCATTGGCTCTTAAACCCAATGCCATGTCATGGTTGATGCACTTGCCGGTAGACTCTATTTCCTCCTGGTCGGATTTGTGCCATGAGTTCGTGGGCGCCTTTACTGGAGGCCACCAAGCCCATGGCCAGGCAAGCGACCTGCACGTCATTCCCCAGAAGGGAGGCGAGAGTCTCCGTAAGTATATTCAGAGGTTCAGCCGGGTACAGTACAATATCCCTGATGTTCACCCTGCCGCCATCATCAGCGCATTCCACCAGAACATGCGTAACCGCAAGATGCGCGAAGAGCTGGCAATGAACAAGGTGAGGGATGTGGCAGAACTCTATGTTCTTGCCGACAAATGTGCCCGAGCCAAAGAGGGAAGGAAGTACCCCGCTGAAGATGTCGGCGTGGAAACCGACTCTTCAGATGAGGATACTGCTGCCCCGGCGAAGAAAGACCGACACCGCAACAGGAAGCGCAAAGGAAAAGCCGTGCTTGCCGTTGAGGGATCCGAAGACGCCGGCTCCACCAAGAAAACCAAGGCAGATGACCCCGGCAAGGAGGTTGCCGGGTGCGTCGCATGCCAGGCCTTGGCGGCTGCCGAGAAGCCGGGAAACTCCGACAAGCGATACTGCAAGATCCATCGCACCAAGGGCCATGCTCTCCAGGACTGCCGACAGGTCGAGCTCCTCGCTGAAAAGCAGAGGGCTGAGTATGAGAGGCGGGACAAGGAGAAGGGCCCAGATGGTGCTGAGGGGTCCGGCAAGAAGCGTGACGGCCAGGCGGGCCGTCGCGACAAGGATAAGCAACAGGAGAGGCCCGCCCGGGGCCGTGACAGAAAGCCAGAAGACGACGATCACGAAGAGGACGACGAAGCCGGCGACCAAGAGTTTCAGAAAGCTACAGAGGCCATGTGCATCGACGGTGGTGCCTCGCTGCATACTTCTCATCGCTGGTTTAAACAGTGGGCGCGAGAGATTACGGCAGCAGAGCCGTCCTTTGATGCCCAAAGGCCGCTGAAGTGGTCCAGCACACCTATCATTTTCGACATTGAGGACCACCCTGATCGCACTACTGCGGTCGGGTGCTTGCCATTGTTGGTTTCACCAACGATATGTAACCTCAAGGTGACGAAGATGCTAGTCGATGGCGGGGCCGGTCTGAACTTGATCTCGCCTGCCGTGATCGAGAAACTGCAGATTCCTGATGGAGACCTCGAAGAGACGGGCACGTTTCAGGGGGTCAACCCAGGAAGAAGCCAACCCAAGGGAAAGGTCACGCAGCCCGTGACTTTTGGAAGCAACCTGAACTTCAGGACGGAGAGGATCGTGTTCGATGTTGCCAGGATCCCCTTGCCATACAACAGGATCCTCGGCCACCCAGCACTGGCCAAGTTCATGGCGGCGTCACACTACGCCTACAACACCCTGAAGATGCCTGGACCTATGATGATCATCACCATCCCCTCCGACAAGAAAGATGCATTGGTTTGCGCTGACCAACTATACCAGCAAGCAGGTGCAGCAGCTGCCGCCGCTAGGGCACCTACTCCTGCTGCCGGGACCCCGGGAGGGAAGAAGAAGAAGAAGACCGGTGAGACCTCGGACACCCACTCCGGCAAGCGCGCCTCTTCGGAGTGTAGCGCTGCCGTCGAGGACGTGCCAGAGAACTCTACCAGTGGGAACAAGAAGCCCAAGGCCGTATCACCAGGAACCAAGAAGGTCTATGTCAATGAGGACGGCACGGGAGGAGCTTTTACCATAAGCTCCGCCCTTGACGGCAAATAGGAAGACGCGCTCGTCACCTTCCTGCGGGCGAATGTCGATGTGTTTGCATGGCAAGATTCCGACATCCCCGGTGTTCCCAGGGAGGTGATTGAGCACCACCTTGCTGTCTGTCCTCATGCATGACCCGTCAAGCAGAAGGTCAGAAAGCAAGCTTTGGAACGACAAGAGTTCATTACTGAAGATATCCGGAAACTGGAAGCAGCGCATTTGGTAAGGGGAGTGCTCCATCCAACGTGGTTGGCCAATCCGGTCGTGGTGCACAAGGCGAATGGGAAGTGGAGACTGTGTATTGATTACACAGATATCAATAAGGCTTGCCCTAAGGACCCCTTCCCGTTGCCGCGCATCGACCAGATTGTTGACTCCACGACTGGGTGTGATCTGTTGTCATTCCTCGACGCCTACTCCAGCTACCACCAGATCTTCATGACAAGAGAAGATGAAGAGAAAACAGCATTCATCACCCCATGTGGTACGTATTGTTTCATGCGGATGCCTTTCAGGTCGAAGAGTGCTGGCTCGACGTTTGCGAGGGTGGTCCAGATTGGTTTTGAACCCCAGCTCCATAGAAACATGGAGGCTTATATGGATGACATAGTGGTCAAACCAAGGACAGGGCAGCCCTCATACCAGATTTGCAAGAAACATTTGCAAACCTGCGAAAGATCAATCTCAAGATGAACCCTGAGAAGTGCGTCTTTGGCGTCCCGTCCGGCAAGCTTCTCGGGTTCTTGGTGTCACAACAGCGGATAGAGGCCAACCCAGACAAAATCAAAGCTATAGAGCAGATTGAAGCACCCAAGCGAATCAAGGATGTGCGTCGGCTTGCTGGTTGCGTCGCCGCCATGGGCAGGTTCATTTCCAAGTCTGCCGAGCACGCCCTTCCCTTTTTCAAGATCCTGAAAAAGGCGGGCCCGATGGAGTGGATGCCAGAAGCCGAAGCAGCATTGCAAGGTTTGAAGAAGTAGCTCTCCTCCATGCTAATACTAGTCGTGCCCAGGCCACAGGAGTCGTTGCTACTATACCTGGCGGCGACAGACCAGGTGGTCAGCGCTGTGCTGGTGGCACAGAGAGAGGTCAACGACGAGGATATGGCAGCGGCAGAGCCCGACACCACCAATGCAGAGATGACGCAGCCAGTTGACGTGCCGCCAAAGAAGAAAATGGTGCAGCACCCGGTCTACTTTGTTAGTTCCCTCCTGCAGGGGGCTAGATCGAGGTACTCCGGCGTGCAGAAATTGCTCTTCGTCCTTCTTATGGCCTCGAGGAAGCTGCACCACTACTTCCAGGCACACGAAATCACTGTCGTCACTCGCTTCCCTCTGCAGCGGATATTGCACAATCCGGATGCGATGGGAAGGATTGTGGAATGGGCACTGGAACTGTCCAGCTTTGGTCTCAAGTTTGAAAGCACCTTGACAATTCAGAGTCGAGCCCTAGTGGAGTTCATTGCAGAATGGACCGCAACGCCTGACGAAGAAGCTCAAGAGACTGCTCGCCCCGGCAAGGGGGCAAGTTGTGATTGGATCATGTACTTTGATGGAGCTTTCTCCTTACAAGGCGCCGGGGCTGGCGTACTGCTTGTCGCGCCCACTGGAGAGCACCTCAAGTACGTGGTCCAGATGCACTTCCCCAGGGAGGCGTCAACCAACAATACAGTAGAGTATGAAGGGCTGCTTGCCGGTCTTAGGATTGCGGCGGACCTCGGAATCAAGAAACTCATCATCAGGGGGGACTCACAGCTCGTTGTCAAGCAAGTCAACAAGGATTACCAGAGCCCGTTGATGAAGGCCTACGTCGATGAAGTGAGAAAGCTGGAAGAGCATTTCGATGGTATACGGGCTGAACACGTTCCCCGAGCGGAGAACGATATCGCCGATTACCTGTCCAAACGCGCTGCCCTCAAGCTACCTGTGGAACCAGGTACCTTTGTGCTTCAGCTAACTCAGCCATTCGTTGACCCATCAACAGAGAAGAACAAGAGTAGGAAATCAGGGCCCGGCAAGTACTTCCCCGCCAAGCTCCCCAGAGCAGCCGACAAGGATGTTGCCGAGGGTACTGAGCCCACCACGGGACGACTGGCTCCGGCGGAGCGTCAAGCTCTCGCTGTCGAGACAACCGTTCCTATAGCGGAGGAAATGCCTTTAGCCCTCGCTGTCGAGCCCCAGGCTCCAGCATGGGCACAACATACCGTCCGATTCCTTCAAATAGGGGAACTCCCTGAGGAGTAGGAAGAAGCGGAGAAAGTAGCCCGTCGCTCTACCATGTACCAGTTCGTCGATGACGTCCTGTACAGAAAGAGGCCGAACGGTGTGAAATTGAAGTGTCTCCCTCGAGAGGAAGGACTGGAGCTGTTGGCGGAGATACACGGAGGCATCTGTGGATCCCACATTGGGTCAAGGGCCCTTGCCGGCAAGGCATTCTGGCAAGGTTTCTTCTGGCCCACCGCCCTCCAGGATGCAACGACACTCGTCACCAGATGTGAAGCGTGTCAGTTCCATTCAAAGAAGCTCCATCAGCCAGCCCAAGCCCTTCAAACCATTCCTCTCTCCTGGCCCTTCTCGGTCTGGGGGCTCGACATACTGGGCCCTTTCCCCCGCGCTGTCGGGGGCTTTGAGTACTTGTATGTTGCAATCGACAAGTTCACAAAGTGGCCAGAGGTGGAGGCAGTAAGGAAGGTCACAGCCCAGTCAGCCGTCAAGTTCTTCAAGGGACTGGTGTGCCGTTTTGGCGTACCTAACAGGGTTATCACCAACAACGGCACCCAGTTCACAAGCCGCACCTTCATGCAATATATCCAAGACCTCGGCAGCAGAATCTGTTTTGCTTCCGTCGCTCACCCACGAAGCAATGATCAAGCTGAGAGGGCAAATGCTGAAGTACTGCGAGGCTTGAAGACCAAGACCTTTGACAGGCTGCATAAGAGTGGAAGGCACTGGATTGATGAGTTGCCAACGGTTCTTTGGTCGATCAGGACGACGCCAAATCGAGCCATCGGCCAGACACCTTTTGCCCTGGTATACGGGGCAGAAGCAGTTCTCCCCACTGAACTCATATATGGGTCACCTCGAGTGCTCGCTTATAACGAGCTTGAGCAAGAGCAACTACGGCAAGATGACGCGGTGCTCCTTGAGGAAGATCGTCTTCGGGCGGCTGTAAGAGCAGCATGCTACCAGCAAGCCTTGCTCCGCTACCATAGCCGCAAGGTTCATGCCCGGAGCCTTGAGGAAGGCGACCTTGTCCTTCGGCGCATTCAATCGGCCAAGAATTCCAACAAGTTGACGCCAAAGTGGGAAGGCCCTTATCGGGTAATACGAGTCACCAGGCCTGGCGCAGTCCGCGTGGAGACCGAAGATGCTGTTTCGGTGAGTAACTCCTGGAACATTGAGCATCTTCGCAAGTTTTACCCGTGAGGCGCGGCTTGCCGGGCCCCCCGGCAAGCCACCTTTTGTACAAGCATTGCCGATGATGCATGTAACCCTTTGTACAAAGCCAGGCGCAGACCCTGAGCATAAATAAATGAAGCGCTAGCGCCCTAAGTTATAGCATGCATGCTAGGTCAAGTCTCGTCCTTGGTTACGGTTGATAGTGCTTAGCAGCGACTAACCCCTAGCTTAGAGGTCGAGTGTGCGTCTCTTTGCCGATCTTTTGTCTTCTTTGGTTCGCAGGACTCACAGATATCCTTGTCGGATCACTTGGGGACGAGAAAGAAAAGAGGAATAGAATGGCATCTAAACCCCGGCAAGCCAGTGTTGCCGAGGGCTGCGAGTATAAAGATTTGCCCACGGCAAACCAGAGTTGCCGGGGGCTACAGCTTCAGATAAGTTCTTCATCCCTTATCATGCGTTCCCCCATGGACCGAGGGATGTGAAACCTCATTTTTTCCAAAGCTACCGTGCTCCCCTAAAAACTCTAGGCCCTAGGGCTCGTTCCTAGGGCCAGGTTTGGTCGTAGTCGTGGCAGGAAAAGAACGAAACGAGGAGCCTGAACCCACCTCATCCCTGCCTCCGGCGAAAGCGTGAGAAAGGACGAGCGAAGTGGGAAGACGGCAGGGCCTGTTGACGGGCAAGGAAGTGTTTATCTTAAGGATATCAAGGATTTATTCCTCATCGTGGGTTCTACCCGCAAACAAATGACCCGGCAAGCATCCCCTTTTTCATTAAAAACATTCCACTCAGGTACGGCCCATAGGGAATGAAAAACATGAATAGTGGGGATTACAAGTTTTAAATTCAGCTAGAGCCTAAAGGCTTACAAACTAAAAAGAGATAAGGTGCCCGTAATCCCTTTCTTGTCCCTCTCCTCAGGAGTCAGGTCAAAGAGGCGAAAAGGGCAAAAGGGAGCGCCTAGGCGAACTGCGGGTGGCAGGAGGCACCAAGAGAACATCTCGGTGACCGTCCGAAGGCTAGATGGTGATGGCAGCGCCGGAAGGAGAGCTCGAAGACGAGGCGGCAGGACGTCAGCATGCGTCGAAGGCATCGGTGCCCGCATACTCCGATTTGACGGCCTTGCCGCCTGCCCTCTTCCTCTTCTGCAGCCTCCCAACGCCAGCCGCCCAAGGAGACGACCCCGAGAAGTTCAGGAAGCCGGCGACACGGATGATGGGATCGCCGGTGCCGCGCGGAGCGACGCCCGACACCTAGTCGGACCCGTCATCCTACCGCCCGCTACCCTTGTTGTCGCTGCCGCTGTCCTCCTCACCACTCCCGCTCGAGGAAGAATCTTCGCTATCGGAAGAGCTCTCCACGCAGCACCTCGCCCGAGTCCCGAAGCACCCAAAGACCTTGACGGAGAGGAGGCCGCCCTCCATCAGCTTGAAATGGAGGGTAAGCCCCACCGTCAAGCGATGGATATGAGCGAACGTCTTCCACCCTCGGCCAAGATACATCACGTGAGGGGCTGGGAAGTCGACGCGAGCTCGCATACCGCTGATCCAACAGCCCCTCATGTGCAACTGCAAGGACTCTGGCGGATCCAGCTCCATCTCGCTCGCGAATGGGGTTGGGAGACGAAGACGACGGCGAGGCGACCGGCGCAGCCTGACGAAGAACTCGCAAGGGTCATCTCCAACATGGCCCTCCATGGGGGGAGGAACTACCGGCGGAGGCGGGACCGGCGCGCCGCCCCGTTCTCCTCTTCCCTGAGCGCCTCGACCTCGTCCGCGGCCTCGTCTGCGGCCTCGCCCCCTCCCCCTTCCCCTCGCGACTGGCTCTGCCACCACGGGTAAAGGGGAAGGGAGGGCGCGTTGTCGAGCAGCGACCCTCGCCGCCACCGTTGAAGAGCCAGGATCCCCTCTCTCCATGGCGGATGGGGGGAGCGGAAGGGCAGAAGCTGAAGAAAAAAAGAAGATGGAAGAGTGCGGGACTCCATTTCCTCCCCCCGGCTCTTTATAAAGAGCCAGGATGGGGGCTCAGCCACCCCACTCAGCCAATCAAGACATGGAAGGCGCAGGGAACTAGGACCAACTCACTACCCCGGCCTGCGACGGCCCGGTTCCCCGCCTCCACCGTTCGCCACCCTGAGCGCGTGAGAACCACGTG
>NC_057798.1:592492170-592498445 GCF_018294505.1 Triticum aestivum | reverse complement strand
CCCGGCCCCGTTCAGTAAATGGGCCGAGCCTCCACGCCTCCCTCCGTTTATGGGGAAGGTGCGAACCGCCCCCTTTTAACTGTGATGTGACGCATGCGCGCAGAGCTCAGCCCCACGCATGCCGCCCACGTCACACATGCCTCCCCACGCCGAGCCACGCGTGGGAGGTGAGGGAAGCGCGGCGCACGAAGGAACTTACCGCGGTAAAAACTACCCCGCCTGCCCGCGCATAGTTTTTGGGCCTAGCCCAACGACGCGATTACGCTCACGTGTGGACTAGGCCCGGGGGCTCCTGTCGGTGTACAAAAAGAGGGGTACACTTTTCGTACCCCTATAATTGTGCACGGGCAGTTCGAGCCACAGACGCCACCACGCCAAGCAAGGCAAGGGAGGTAAGCCAAGGTAAGACCGAAGCTCGGAAAGAGCAGAACGATGCCAAGACCAAGAACACAAAGAGCAAAGGGGACGAAGCGGACTCCCCCGGCAAGATCCTTGACGGGGGGCGGTTTTAGCAAACCCGGCAAGGCCCTTGCCGTGGCAGCTCGCCCCACACCTATGGAGCGATTCACCCTTGAGTCCACTGCCCCCGTGGGGCAAGGATTCGGGAGACATCCCCGTGGTGGCATGCAGATCTTTGTGAAGACATTCAAGATCAAATTCACACTATAGAAGATGACGACCCCTGGCGGGATCCCAGCCAAGGAGGACCACAAGAACCCCGGCAGGAGCCTTGCCAGGGATGATAGCAGGCGCCACGGCAAGACCCTTGCCGGGGCCCCGACAAGACTCTTGCCGGGGCTACGGCGAGGCCCTTGCTAAAGGCACCCTTAGGGCCATCATCAGGCCCACGCCAATTCCAAAACCTCCACCGTCGTTTGCATGCGACTGCTGACCCAACCAGTTGGGCAAGCACCTGCGTGGCGGCAAGCAGATCTTCGTGGAGGCCCACCGCTGCGCCACCTCAGCTACCTGCCTGCCTACATGGCACCATAGGCACCGCTGGCCAAGGCGCGTGTCAACGCGATCGGCGATGGACAAGACTGGGCTCTCCCCTGCCCCCGATAAAGTAGGGACACCTAAGCACGACGCATTAAATGCACCTTGTCACGTAATGTGAGGGATAAAGTCGTATCACTGTGCCCTTTCCACCTCCTGTGTGCCACTGTGGCGGCCCCTTTCCCTATAAAAGGAGGCCCAGGGCGACCAGGAGAGGGATTCGGCTTTTTGGAGCTCTTGACGCCCCATTGCTAGCTCAGGAACACAGATAAACAAATCACCAAGACAGGAGTAGGGTTTTACGCATCCTCACGGCCCGAACCTGGATAAAGAACTCGTGTGCTACCTGTTTGATCCGCCCTTCTCACAACCCCGTGCCTCGCAACCGTAGTAGGGATTCTCGTGATCCCATAGGTGTCATCCTCGCACCGACAAACCAGGACGATTGCCAACCTCTAACAGATTCAGGAAGGGTCATAGCAGGGAAAGCGCTCCTATTCCTTTTTTGGATGCCTAAGCCCCCACACATCTGGATAACGTGGGTTTTCGAGTCACTCGACTTCGCCTTTTTAACCGACTGGGAGCGAATGGTGAAAATATGTTTGAAGAGACCCCAGCGCGGTCGACACCCTAAGAAGTTCTCGCACATCGACACGAAAGCGGCTAGGTACGTAATTGTGTTGGGGGAAAAGTGGTGGAGCTGTGCCCCGAAGAAGTTCAAAAACCCTCGGAAGAAAGGGTGCGGAGGAAGCGAGAACCCCCGGTCGACATGAGTGGCGAGCAAGACGCACTCACCCGGTCAAAGTTGTAGCTCCGTCTCTCCCTTCGGCAGCCTCGCCGCCCCCGCTGCAATCAACCTAGACTCCTCTAGATCGGTCAGATCTTCCTGCCTGATCGAAGACCGGATCCAATCGCCTTGGATCCAACCTGGCAGCAGCCCCGAGCGCAACGACGACCCGCGGCTTGGTTTCTTGCCCTTCGCCGCCCCCGTCGCCTTCTTGGCACGCTCTAGCGCCGCCGTCTTGTCCTTCACCATGGTGGGGAAGCGGTGGCGTCGGAGGCGGAGGTGCTGGGTATGACGGAGGAGCGGAGGAAGAAGAAGAAGAGGCAGGTGTGCACAGTACGGGCACCCCGGTCCCGTCGCCTTATAAAGGCTCACTTCCGAGTGACTGACGACTGGGGCCGAGCAAGCCCGTCAAATCCTGCTACAGTTGCGCGCAGCGAATGTGGCGAAAAAGGCGGCGCAATAATCGAGGCGTCTCGGCTCATCCGGGTCCCCCTTTTTTCGACGCCCTCCTACCCGCGCGCGCCTTCGAAATTTCATATCCCGCAAAATCCGGGTTTCCCCGTAGGCGATCACGCCCGAGGTCTCACGCACCCACTCGACACTCGATGCATGAGGCCAACAGTTCAGTCGACGACATTCTGAATGGATCAAGGCAGCTGAGTCGGCTCCGAAGTATCAACACAGGCGTTCAATCTAACAAGAAGCACTCGCGGAGACACAAAACACAGGATAGGTCGAACGTCGCCTTACATTCCTCTCACACCTTAGTCCATTCGGGGGCTACTGACGAGGATAAAGACCTAGGGTAGGGTCATAGGCTCGACCTATGCGTCCTACCCAAGGTCACTACCCTGGAAGATGAAAAGACCAAGAGTTGACAGAAGAGCACCAGTCTCATAAGTCGAGTGCAATCCAATCGAGAGTCACATCACTCGATGGTGGTTACCTATCGCCACTCGACCACAATGAAGATCACTCGACCATATCGAAGACCAGTAGTCAGGAGGGCACACAAGGCCAGATATTTATTCCTTAGTCTTCATGAGCATTAAGAGTACTTAATGCTGGCGTTACCAGTAACGCCCCTACTTTATGTACATTAGTTCCCTTGTAATGGAGTGGGGCTGGGGTCCTAGCGCACTCTATATAAGCCACCCCCTCCTCTGGCACAAGGGTTTGCACCCTCTGTAATCCACACATATAATCCAATCGACCGCCTCTGGGCACCGAGACGTAGGGTTATTACTTCCTCCGAGAAGGGCCTGAACTCGTAAACATCCGTGTACACCTTCATCATAGCTAAGATCTTGCCTCTCCATACCTACCCCCTTTCTACTGTCAGACTTAGAACCACGACACTATCTATAACCAGCAAGATATCTGCTTCAGTGGGTAGCATTGTGTGCTCTGAAGACCTTGTTTTCACTCCAGATTTCTCCATCACCAATTCAAATGGCTGATGCACAGGAAGAACAGTTGAATATACAAACATTGTCGATAAAAGCAATGAGAAATACAAAAAAGGACGACATGATATAATTCACATATATGACGCTTGCCTAAACAACATGGCATTGTATAATTCACATATATAATGCCTTGCAACAAGATAACATTGCATAATTCACATATATAATGTATTGCAACAAGATGGCATTGCATAATTCACATATATGGTAATTAGACACTAAACATGTGGCATTCACACAAAGCATGTCTAAACTAAGAAAATGGCATAGCAATGCAAGATACCATACGCACGATATGAGCAACATAACCCTGCCAAGTTAGAGCATGCACCTCGGGGGGGGATATGACTAGTCATCTGTCTCTGAATCCTCCTCTCAAGAGCTATCGGTAACCAACAAGACATGCGCTTCGTCAGATAGCATTGTCTGCTCTGAAGACCTAGTTTCCACTCCATATTTTTCCATGACCGTGCCGAATGGTTGATGCACAGGAAGAGTAATTGAATGTACTAAAATTGTTGACAAATTTAACACGTAATAAAAAAAATGATGGCATGATATAATTCACATATAAGATGACTGGCTAACCAGGGTAGCATTGCAAAATTCACATATATGATGCCTGGCTAAACAAGATGGCATTGCATGATTCACATATACGATAAAGAAACTAAACAGATGGCATTGACACAAAGCATGTCTAAACTAAGCAAATGACATCTTTGATGTATACAGTAAGCAATGCAAGGCACCATACGCATGATAGTACCAACATCAGCATGCCAAGTTAGAGCGAAGACCTCATGGGGTAAATAGGAGTGGTCTTCCCCTTTTGAATCCCCCTCAGAACAGTTATCTTCCTCTTGATTACAATTTGAAATGGGTGGAGGGGGGCTGCCTTTGCGCCCACCATGGAGCGACGTCTGCATGAAATTTTATTTCCATGCAAGGCTCGTCTCTTTTGCTCTACATGATCAGTTTCATTATGTACAATAACTGGCATGCATAGGAATAAAACATAGTGAGATTATGTAAGGAGTGCATGCACAAATCCAGAGTGATGGTAGTAAACTATGGATAGACTCAAAACCAATGATAGCAGGTGGATAATAGCTTTAGTTAAAAAATATAGATAATGGCTCCTTTAATGTTTGTTTGCACCCAACATGAAACTCATAGTAGACACCCGAGATTAACCAGATAGTAGACAGATAGTACTGATTGCTGCCCCAATATGTACCCCACAACCATTTAAAAACTCAAGTTTCAGCATTAGTTTGGACCTGACTCGGAGTCTAATAGGTGAACACGACGATAATGTAGCATGTCATCATATTAAGCGATGCATAACGTAAGAAGACACGGAAGAGTGCGACCTCTCTTGCGGACCCGTGTAGTCCCCAAGGTCATCTGCTTAGTTGATGATGGTAATGCAGTTGTCGTGGCTGCCAGCAGCGGGGAAGAAGATCTGAGGCGGCGAAAGACAGTCTGGAGAGCGGATCCCTGCTGTGGTGAACCCCTCCGTCGTTGGAGCAGCTGAGCTGGGGTGGAACACAGTGCCACAGGAGTAGGACAAACCACACAAGGTTTTCTTGGACACATATATGTAACAGAAGTAATTATGTAAGGGCTTGTTTGAATTTGAGGATTCTAACAATGCAGGGATAGGAAATAGACATGAATAGGATAGGAATGCACGTGCAAAACAGAGAATTTAAAAACACAGGATTTCTGCCAATCTGGGTGTTTGATTCACAAGAATTGGAAGATCATAGGATGCAAAAAAGCATGGTGAGATTAAGTCAAACCACAAGAAAATGTACGATTATAATGCTATTATGCTACCATCTCTTAGTCTTGTGATTGATGAATAGGAATATGAAAAGGAGGAAAAGTGGAAATTAGAATTCCTACGGTTTTTCTTTCAAGGAGACACTAAAGGAACAAATCCTACAGTTTTCCTTTGCTCCATTCCTTTGCACCAAATTCATGAAAAGTAGTACCATAGGAAACTTTCCAATTCCTATGTTTTTCATTCACTTTTCCTTTCAAGAACTGGCGATTCTAGTAGGCAGGCTTGAGCAAGGAAAATCCTACACTAAAAAATGTTTTTGTGCTATTTCTATTACTTTGGACCCAGGCCACTGCCCTACTATCTCAACTCCCAGGCCCATCGACAAATGCACAACTCAAACGCGCAGAGATAAATAATGATGGATTTCAAGAGAGTCCATCATGGATAGCTAAGTTGCCTGGCACCTCACTGCTTGTCATATAGTAGGATAAAATAATCGTATTTCACATTACTACGTGTGCTCAGTGGATAATATATATAACATGTAGAGTAAAAAAGAGATGCAACAAGTATACAACCTCTTCGGCGAAGCCATTTCGATCTCAGCGTGATTGGGTTGGCCGATGAGGATGCTCCGGCTGACTTGGCTGTCGGAGGAGGGGAAGAAGATTTTAGGCGTCTGGAGATGGAGCCCAAGGTACTGCTCTGTTGTGATGGAGGGTTTCGTCGTTGGAGCAGCTCCGGTGAGTTGTACGATGCCGAGGCTGAAGCAAGACAAGAGGGACAACTTAACCTGAGTGGAAATCTAATAGCATCTCCAATAGATGACGTAAAATACATAACCACAAAGTGCTAGATGTAAAATACACTAGCCGTTCATTTCTAAGCTTAACTGTCGAAACTGAATTTAACTGTCGGAACTGAACTTAACTGTCGAAACTGAATTTTGCTGTCGAAACTGAATTTTACTGTCGAAACTTAACGCACTAGCAAGGTGAGGCTACACGTCAGTCGACTGACCTTTTCATATCTGGTCTGTCAATTTTGTAGCCGTTGGATACGGAATCAAGGGCCTGCAGTTCATCTTCAACCTCCACCCCCCTAAGCCGCCAGCCACCACCGGCCAAATAGCAGCCCCCCGCCGCCCGCGGCCGGCGGTGCGCCGCCCCGCCCGCCCCAAAAACATTCCCAACCGCTGGTCCGCCGCCGCCCCGACCATCCCTCTAAC
>NC_057798.1:591849273-591849949 GCF_018294505.1 Triticum aestivum | reverse complement strand
AGCACTGGGCTGCAGCTAAGCCCCCGAGTGAGAGGTTTGCTCTTCACTTGGTAGGGTTTTTATATCTTAGGCGAGCACTGGGCTGCAGCTAAGCCCCCGAGTGAGAGGTTTGCTCTTCACTCGGTAGGATTTCGATAACTTAGGCGAGTACTTGGACTGCAGCTAAGCCTCCGAGTGGAAGTCTGGCTTACCACTCGGTAGGATTTTTATAACTTAGGCGAGTACTTGGACTGCAGCTAAGCCTCCGAGTGGAAGTCTGGCTTACCACTCGGTAGGATTTTCATAACTTAGGCGAGTACTTGGACTGCAGCTAAGCCTCCGAGTGGAAGTCTGGCTTACCACTCGGTAGGATTTTCATAACTTAGGCGAGTACTTGGACTGCAGCTAAGCCTCCGAGTGGAAGTCTGGCTTACCACTCGGTAGGATTTTATTTAATCTTAGGCGAAACGGATTCGCAGCTAAGCCTCCGAGTGGGAGTCTGACTCACCACTCGGTAGGATTTTATTTAATCTTAGGCCAAACGGATTCGCAGCTAAGCCTCCGAGTGGGAGTCTGACTCACCACTCGGAGGATTTTTACAAACTTAGGCGAAACGGATTCGCGGCTAAGTCACCCACTGAGGGGAAATTTTATTGGACAAAATAAAAAGTGACAAAAATTATGGAGGAACTATGAC